>NC_142526.1:33170171-33375171 GCF_964205215.1 Stylophora pistillata
TTTCTACACCATATATTTGATGCCTACGTATGAAAACTAAACTGGAGACTTTCCATCAGTTTACCACAACGCTAGCGTTCCGGAAAAATCACCGTGGAAACTGATAAAAATCAAGCTCTATATTAGCATTTGAGCCAGAGAGTCAATCTAAACAAAGATCGGTTTCCAGAGAACGGTTTAGTGGCAAAAAATTGTATTGTTTCTCTTTTTAAGTGGGCTGTATTTTGCATAACCTTTTTTTGAAACAGAAAATAAAAAAACGGGGCTACATTCGATGTGATGATGGAAGCTAAAAAAGCCGCAGGTGGTGCCAGACCTAAACTTAAATTGTTTCAGCGCGCTGCTAACAATATTGTTGTTGGGGTTCGACTCCAGTAGCCAAGGCACGAAGTAAGTACATCGCTGTACAATATATATCGTTAAATAATAATTTGAACTGGGACTTGTCGCTCGCGGGTAGAGAGCGTCCCTCAGTTTAAACGTGTGTCAAACTACCTTATGGTTGTAGCCTCCACTTAAGCATCGTGCAGTTCCTGTTGAGTTTTAATTACTTAGAATTTCTTCTTCGCGGGCTTACAAAAAAACATTAGAATAAAAATCATTTCACACTCTTTTTCTGTAGTCAGTATATTAAAAAAAAAAACCCTTTCTATTTCTGGTATAGAGTTCGCTCTGCTGCAGTTTGCACTAAGTCGTTGCATATTGTATTGCCTACAATCCGACGTAAAAAAATGCTATGACACGTCTTCAAGCTTTTTTAATTTCGGCCGAATATGATGATTCGTTTGTAAGTGAACTGTTGGGCTGGTCAGATACCGGTACTGAACTGCTTTCAAAATAGATGCATTCAAGACTGTAGCAAAGGATCTGAAAACACGCACTGAAAAACAAACAAACAAACGAGCAGATAAATAGCAAAGATTACCAAACCTACCAACAAGACAGGGTCGATAGGATTTACATTTCACTGCCTGTTGTTCAAGAGGTTAATAAAAAGCTGAATGTTTTAGTCAGTTTTAATGCAAGAATTTACTAATGATAATTATACCAGCAACATGAGTATAAAATATTAATGCTGAAAACAATCTCTGAATTGATCTGCATGGAACCCTTGGAGTTCATCCGACTAAAGTGAAAAAACATGGCAACTAATTTATTTTTTTATATGAGTCAGTAAAAGGCGAGGCGAGTTGGTGTATTTCTTTGTGGTATATTTTGGTAATTTTATCAAATGTTTATAGCTTTTTATCTACGTTTTTCTCACTAACCCATGTGAAGTCCGTCACTTCAATATCCGAGGGCATTTAACATTCTTGGAAACACAGGCGGAATTATTCTAATAATCCAATCTATAAGAATCTCTTGAATAATTTGAATATCAGATATCATAACTCTCGTTTAGGAACCTATTCAACGAAAATTTTCCTGTGAGTCTGAAACTTCGGTTGAAAAGACTTTCATCGTTATGAAAATAAAATAAAAATGTCTTCATTATTAAAAAAGAGTTATCCCAATGAGGCCTTTTTTAAGGGACTAACCAGCATACGAAGCCCAACTGACTTTTCGTTTTTAGTGATAGACATTTTTCCTCAACTTGTTGAAGCTTTCCTTCAAATCAGGGTCCATTGGCAGTGACTGACTAAATACCTCAACGTTTCGAACAAATCCAGTAAGCCCTTTTAACTGAAAATTGAACAGACAAGGATTTTTTTCGAAATCAATCGAAAGTTATCCTGTGCATGGTATGTCGAAGATGAAAAAAAATCTGAGTTAATTTTATTTCGTCATCATCTAAGAAATCGCTATGAAGTGGACTTTTCGATGTTTAATTAAGAGAAACAAGTTGTTTCCAACAGTAAATCAACTTACTGACGTTAATGGTGTTTATTTTATCGTCTCAGTGGCAAATATTCGTAGCTCACGATTCCAGGGAAATGCTTACTGAATATTTCCAATATGTTATTTTTTTAGCAACCATAAGAGTTATGCTCAGCCGCCTTCTTTATTAAAAATTGTAATGAGCTTTTTAAATTTTTTTCCATAAGATTTCAATTCTGAAGGTATCAATTATTACTGGAGAAAATATCAAGCAATTAGTTAGATTTTTTGCGATGTACAAGCCTTTCAAAGAAAAATGATTGTTTCAACTCAGTGCAGTATTACGGTTTCTAGAGAACCGTTTGATGGCCCAAATATGAAATTATGCAGAGATAATCTTTCTAGAATCAAGTCTACATAAATTTATTTGACAGTGAACTAAGTGTTTCTCCAGGAATCGATTGAAAGATTGCATCCAAAAACACAGCTCGCACGCCATCTTTAAGAAAATTTCAAACAGCTGCAACGACTGTTCAACGTAATGCACAGTATACAAGAAAGTTCACTCAGTTAGCTAGTAAGTAGGAAAGCCAAAACACAAACGAAATTTCAGTTATGACGACTGGCTACAGGTGAAACTCTAGCAAATACAAGACTCGACGATTTAAGTTATTTTTCGGTGTAACATTGTATTCACTGAGATGATTTATTAAGGATACCGTGCACCTCCAGGCTCCAGGGGTGTCTCGCGTGCAAGCGATGTAGCGCATCCGGTTTAAATATCTAAACCCCCATATCAAATGAAAGCTTATAGGAATGGCTTTCAGACTATACCAAAAATTTTGAAAAAGATGAATTGTCGAATTTTTCACGAATTCTGAATGCGAGCGCCCGAATCACCTTTTGAACATTACATGTTAAAGCCAATTTTGTTTTTCGCTTTTTTAATGTGTTCCCCCGTTTTCGGGGCCAAAGCGCTAAAGAAAACGTGTCTGCGATTTGCCATATTCAATTTCAGTGAAAAGTTACAGAACATTTTTGAAATAGGATTAAAAAATTGGGAGTGATCGTACAAAAATCACTCTCGAAAAAAAGGTATTAAGAAATAAAAAATTCGGCCGGACAAGTTTTTGTTGTTTATGTGTAAAACTAGCTACTGTCAAAATTTGAGAGCAATCGAACAAATTCCCTTTAACTTGTAGCTCTTAAAAGGTGATTCGGGCGCCCGCATTTAGAAGTCATGAAAAACTCGGCAATTAATTATTTTTCAAAATTTTTTGTATAGTATGATAGCCAGTCCTATAAGCTTTAATTTGATATAGAGGTTGAGATATCTACAGTTTAAACCGGATGCGCTACATCGCTTGCACGCGAGACACCCCCGAAGGTGCACGGTAACCTTAAACATGATGTCGAAAGCTATCGATAATATAAAAAAAGTCACATATACATATGATATTTATGTAACACATTCAATTTACTTATAATGGATCCGTTGCAATATCTACTTCGACGTTAGCGTTGATTAGAAGAGGGGAAAACATTGTTATTTTCTGGGTTTTTATGAGCGTATAAGGAAGACGTAGCACTAAGATGAGAATTAGAGCACGACTGGTTCATCATACGCGATCGTTTATGCAAAAAAATACTGATTAATGTGTTTATGATAATCCATTAATTTTGCTGGGGAATTAGCCAGGTGATATGGCCAAGTTCGGGCGAAAAATCAAATAATCATAGTAATAAGATACATATGGGGAAGCCTTGAAATCCTTTTGGTGCATCCTAAATCAGGAATACTGGAGCCATTCAGCACAATGTACCCATGTTACGGGCAGGTGAAGTGATAACATATCAGACCAATGCAAATATATGACCACTTAGGGTCGGATTAAACACCCGCTCTAGTTTTCTATGTAAAGTGATTGGAAGATTTGCTTTGCCAAACAGGTTGGAACATTAAACTTTCAACATTTTTGACGATAAGAGCTAACTACCATCGTACCTTAAAGCTCTTCATTTTAAATTCCAAGTTCTTAGCCAAATGAAGAAAAGCTATGATTTTCAATTCCTAAAGGGGGAAGAGCTTAAGTTTTCTTAGCAGCTAGAATAGCATTTTTAATCGTTTCTACGGTTTTGTTGAACCTTGATGTTAACTAAAGATTGAACCGACTGAGCCAACTTGCATTTTCGGCAACGGATTGTTGATGTATTGAGGTCTCTTTTAACTGACAGCGAGTGGCTGCCGTAACGTACGACTCGTTTGGTTTTGGTGGATCAAACGTGCATTTAATCCTTCGAAAAATTACTGCGAAGCAATGTCGCATGAAAAAAGTGGTTTTTACCGAAGCAATGTTCTCACACTCTCAGCGCGTTCTAAAGAAGCTTTAAAGAAGATGGCTCATCAGTACTCTAAACGGATTAAAGATAATGTGGAGGAGATGGATGAAACCACCGTGGCAAACTTGTGCTTCTCTTTGAATGAAAGCCGGAGTCGGTTTCCGCACCGATTGGCAGTTCTCTTCAGCTCCACTGCTGAAGCATCTCAGTCTTTGTCACAATTCGCAAGTGAATCCGTGGGTTGGGATAAGCTGATTTCTTACGCCGAAGCGAGTTCCAACAACGGAAAACTCGTTTTCATGTTTGGTGGTCAAGGATCTTAATGGTATGCAATGGGGAGACAACTAATTGAATGTGAAGCCACCTTCAGAGACGCTGTCTCGGTGGTGAACAATTTACTTAAGAATCTAGGTGTGACATGGAATCTCATGGATGAGTTGATGGCTAACGAAGGAGAGTCAAGAATTTCTGAGAATTACATCGCTCAGCCGGCAACTTTTGCCATCCAATATGCGACTGCAAAACTGATAATGTCATGGAAAATCCATCCGTCTGCCGTCATTGGGCAAAGCTTAGGAGAGATTGCAGCTGCCTGTATTGCCGGCATCATTACTGTCAAAGAAGCAGTTCAATTAGTCTTAGCTCGGTCCACCCTTCAAGATAAATGTGCTGAGGACGGTGGTATGGCTGCTTTAGGTATGTCCGAAGCAAAGGCGAGGGCGTTATTGGAGTCTTTGCAGTTAAGCCACAAGCTTGACATAGCAGCAGTGAATGATGCAGACAGTGTTACTGTTGCTGGAGAATCCCAATCAATTGAAATTCTCGGTCAACATCTGGTAACATACGCAACAGATATCTTCTGGTGTATTCTTGGTACTAAACGCGCTTTTCATACCATTTACATGGAACCGATTAAAGAGCCGTTTTTTACAGCTGTAAAACGCATCAACCTGAAGCCTCAGCTGTCAAAAATCCCGATGTATTCTACGGTAAAAGGCGAAGTTCTGTCGGGCCAGCAGTTTAACGGTGACTATTGGTGGCAAAATATTCGCTCTCCAGTCCAGTTTTACCCAGCCATGAAGCAAATTCTCAGCGGTGGTTTCAAACAGATTATCGAGATAAGTGCACAGCCAATGTTAGCCCATTACGTTAAACAGATTGCCCGTCAAGAAAATCTAAAAGACCAAGAAACTCCAGTTGTATTGGCAACACTTCCTCGAAAAAGGGTACCTGTCGAAGATCAACACAAATCCTTCCTCCTAAACACAGTTTGTCAACTGTACACGATGGGACATTCCATAGATTGGACATGTGTGCAGAAGAATCCATCAGCAGAGTTTGTTCGTTCTCTCAACTATCCCTGGCTAGAGAAAAGCTTCTGGTTCGACGAGCGTTCAACTTTTGCCACAATCCCTCCCATCGGATCAAAGAAAACAGCAAAGGAATCGTCACATCCGTTTCTTCCCAAAGAGAAAATGGCTGACCCCTACTCACACTTGCACTGCTGGGAAACTGAGATTGACCTCCATCGCTTTCCAACACTCAAGGATCACTCTTTTATCCAGGGAGGTGCCGTTATGCCTGGTGCAGTGTATTTGGAAATGGCATTTGGAATGGTGAAGGACAAATTCACAGACGTGGCTGGCTTGGAGCTTAGTGATGTAAATCTCTATAGCATTCTTACCCTCCCCGAAACACAGGTAACTAGAGCAATGTCTGTACATATCAAATTCTGTTTTGGCAAGATGGAAACTACCTTGAATAAACATAATCATTTATTATTATTCCTTCGCTCCTAAGGTTCGATGTCTACGGCTTCGGCTTGAAAAGAGCAACAGAATTAATGAAGCTCAATTTCATATTACAAGTGTTCAGGATGACGAGTCTGAAATAAATTTGAGCCGGGGGAACATCTCCATAGATCTGTTGGAAAGTCGCCACAGTTTTGATAATACAGGTATGATGTCGTTGAATGTTCGCACTTTGTTTGTTTTTTCTTTATCACCATCACCAGGCAATCGTAGTTGGTTTTTCGAATATCAGACAACACTGAATTTGTCAGTATTAGGAATGCTAATTCATTCCATAAGACAGGGCGAGCTGAGTATAATACCTTTGTTCGATTGAAACCCTCCAGTTGCAATAATTCCAGCCAGGAATATATAGTTTATCATAATCTGTTAACGAAAAAAATATATTTCTATTTTTCTTTTTTTCTCGAGCGAAATTTTAAAAAATTTATCGAATGGAAATCACTTATAGGAGATAACAAATATTGAACCTCGCCTCACGTGAACGAACTGATCCGCTGTTTTTGTTTTGTAGTTCCCATGCCAGGGGGTTCTACTATAAATGAGCTGAAAGCAGATATGGAACAAATGCCTGTGGAGAGCTTTAAACGACTAACAGAAAAGTTTGGCTTTAACTATGGTTCCAAATTCTCATTAATCAAACAGATATGGCATCGAGACAACGAAGGATTTTGTTTGATTGATATAAGTGAATCGCCAACCATTCAGAACGAAAGCAGTGCTTACGTCTTACATCCCTGCATTATAGATGCTTGTCTTCAATCCTGCTTCGTTGCCCTAGGAGAATTAGAAGGCGATGATACATCCATTGTGCCTGTGGGGTTCAAAAGCGTTACCCTTAACCACGTTCCATCTACCAACCAACTTTATTGTCATGCCATTGAGACCAAACTTGGAAGCTTTGATGTTCGGTTGATGAGTCCTTGTGGAAGAGTTTTGCTAACCATGGGTGACTTCCGTTTGGCAGGAGTGACGAGCACGGAACGTGAATATCTTTTCGAGGAGCTTAGGTACGAGGTGCAATAGATTCAAGATGATTTACAAGAGAAGAAAGGTATGGAACCACATTTGAACTTCCTATTGCTGAAAGAGTCTTCTAGTTTTTCACAGGCCTTAATAAGAAGACTTCAGGAAGCCAATACAAACCTGAGAACTCTTGACCCGCCAAGTGCTGGAGGGCTTAACAGCGCGGTAGAAGAAGCAATAACGACAGCCATTTCTGACATACTACCGGGAAATTCAACAAACCTTTGCATCATAAACATGTGGCCAGTGGAGACGACTAATCGACCAGATGACTTCAGCGTGATTGATGAAGTCCAAAGCCTTGCTCTACATAGTTCGGTTTTTTTAATGAGGCTCCTGACGGAGAAGAAGTGGTACAACTGCCAAATCTACCTCGTCACCAAGCGTACACAGATGTTGGATAGCTCAGAAAAGTTTCCCGAGACAAATTCCTTTCCGTGGTGTTCTACAGTGTGGGCTTTTCGACGTACAGCAGGCATCGAAGACCCAAACTTCACACTCAAAGCTGTTGACATCAGCAACAGAAGGGATATGCGCGATTTAGATTCACTAATGGATGAAATTGTGAGTGAAAGCAATGAAGAAGAGATTGTCTTTCGTGACGGCAAGCGGTTTGTTAATCGCATCTGGAGATCAGAAATTTCCTCAGAACAACCCACAGCCACTACAGTGAAAAGCAAAGAAAAGACCTCTCGGTACCTTTGAAGAAACCCTTCTTCATGGACGATATGCCAGCGTGAGAGTAGCCTTTCGAAGCCATCGCACTCTGAAGCTACAATAAACCTTCTTCATTGCTGGACTCCTTCCGAATCTATCATTGATGTCTCCAGACCAAACGGAAGTGTCTTCCGATTTGAAAGCGTTTTACCGCATGGTTGAAGCTGTATTTGCAGTTAAATTGTTAACTAGTTAGAGTACTAAGTGTGGTCCATTAACTTTGCGTAGGATGAGATCAGTCGCAAATACGAGGTCTTTTTTTCCCATAACAGCAAATTTGTTGCATGAAGAAGAGTTTCGAATATCTTATGATATCCAGTAGGTCGAGGTTAAACTTCAGTAATTCAGGAGTAGTCAGTAGTAAACTGTAGATGACACTCACTCGTAACTCTTTCTAAAGAGAAGAAAAGTAGCTACAATATGATATTTTTTTGTTTTGAAGCAGCATAATTCTAAAAGAAATAATAATAAATTTCAAGTCTTTTCATCAACTTCTTTGTAAATTGCATGGTCAGGTATCATCGTTTATTAGCATCGTTTATCATGTATCAAACTTTGAAGTGTTCGAATCTAACGTATGCGAACAATCGCCTAGATTAATCATCTATTCTCTACACAGATTGAGAAACACTTTTAAGAGGCAAATGGTACAGTTTGAACTGTTATACTTTCTGCCATTAAGTCATTTGTAGAAGCATGTACATGTGTAATGAATAGCAAAGATATTTCCCATTGTATCTGATTAAGGACTAGGAGAATTGACCACATCGAAAGAAATGCTTTTAGTTGCGTTATTGGTTTTGTTCTAAAGCTATCATAAGATGGGGTTGCTGAAGTCATTCTATAATACTCAGGCTCTTAGACAATACACGCTCCTAGACGATACACTTTACGTTTTGAAAAAATATACAGGTGGAAGTGGCATCTAAAAACAAAACTTAAAACAGGAAAGAGGGAAACTTTTATCAGCAAAAATGTAGGACGAAGGTTAAGAAGTATAATTCGAAAACATAGTTTTTACAACTCATACTGGCTTGAAATTGACCCTTGTGCTAATAAGAAACATATTATGATTGGCTACATTTATGAGCACCCATCTGCAAACAGGTAGATACCTTGACATGCTTTATTCTCATAATCTATTGCCAGTAATAACTAAACCTACCAGAATCACTTGTCATACTGCAACCCTAATTGATCATATCTATACCAATTCAGTTAACAGGCTGGTCTCTGGGATTATACCCCTTGATATCTCTGACCATTTACCAATTTTTTGCACAGTTGAAACATCATTTAAAAAACAAAATGATTAATTCTACCACAGAGATTATAGCAATTCTGAAGCTTATCTTCAAGATATCTCTGTTGGGATGTCATTTGGGATTGGGTTGTCATTTTTGCTCAAAGTAACAATTTGCATGAGGCAACAGCTAGATCTATTGATACAATGAAATCAATTGTAAATAAGCATGCACCCCTAGATCATGTGTCTAGAAGCAAAGAAAAGCAATTGAAAAAACCTTGCATCTCAAAGGGAATACTGAAATCCATCAAAACTAAACATGCTATGTATAAAACCCACTATTTATCTAACGACCTAGTAAGTAGGTAAAGAGTTTATTAACAGTGTTTACACAGAGTGGCTCTTCATCTGTCACCAACAAACTAAATACAATATAGGATCAACTAAAACTTATTTAATATTTACAATCATAAATTTAAAATAGCCAAACATTCCAGTCTGTATACACTTAAAACTTAAACTAATTTAAAATTACTAAAGGCGTGCCTTCGCCCGGTTTTTTAAGCATTTAAAGCCAGTTAAAATCAGTGAATTTAAAAACTACTCAAATAGATTAAAACCATATCAAAAACACTAATAAGAAAGCCTGCTTCTGTAAAAAAAATTGACTTATGTAAAAATATTGCTGATCAGAATCCGCTTTAAAATTAGTGTAGTTTTGCAATGCGGTGCTAGTTAAACCAAGAAGTACAGAAAATAAAATGTTTTGAAATTTGAAAGGGGGGGAGGGGGCAGATTCTGAAGTTTCAAATAAACCTTGCTAGAGTCTCCCCTCTCCACAAAAATTCGGGAAAGCGCAATGATCCATCTAATGACCGCCCCATTTCAGTAATTCCTGTGGTAGCAAAAGTTTTTGAGCGGATAATCTATGATCAACTGTATGTCCATCTTACGAAGTATAATCTTCTTTCCAAACATCAGTCCGGTTTCCACTCATTACACTCGACGGTTACGGTTCTTCTCGAGGCAACCGATAGCTGGGCTCTTAATATAGACCGTGGATTGATCAATGCTGTTGTCTTCTTAGATTTAAAGAAGGCATTTGATACAGTCGATCATGAGATTCTTTTATCTAAGCTTCGTTCGTATGGAATTCGTGGACTAGCGTTGCGTTTGTTTCGCTCCTATTTAGTTGACCGAACACAGATCTGCCAAATCGATTGTTCTAAATCGACGCCAAAGTTCCTTAATTGCGGTGTGCCTCAAGGCACGATTCCGGGCCCGCTTTTGTTCTTACTCTATACTAACGATTTACCTCAGTGCCTTAATTTTTCTAAACCTCGAATGTATGCTGACGATACCAGCATTACTTACGCTGGCAAAGACTTCTGAAACGAAATTGATGATTATCTTAACAAAGATTTGAAATCTGTTATTACCTGGTTGTCTTCTAATAAACTCACATTGAACCTGACTAAAACCGAGTTCTTAATAATAACTTCAAGGCAAAGGCGAGTTTACTTGTCAAACAATCCGTCTCTTACCATTAATAATTTTCCCATTGAGCAGGTGTCGTCAACAAAGTCTCTCTGTGTATCTATCGATGAAAACTTAAGCTGGAATACCCATATTGAAACTGTTTGTAAGAAAATTTCTTCAGCTTTGGGCCTAATTAAGCGCATTAGAGATTTTGTACCATTCTACACTCTTTTGAACATCTTCAATGGTTTGGTAAAGCCCCAGTTTGACTACTGCAGCTTAGTATGGGATTGCCGTAGTACTGCGCCAAGTCTGGCCGAAAAACTTCAGAAGCTGCAGAACCGTGCTGCTCGTATATTGTTCTCCGCCCCTTATGATTCTAGTGCTCTAGACCTGTTCCGTAGACTTAATTGGAAAAACCTAAGGAATCAGATAATTTGGGCATATCAACAAAGTTGAAATGGTAAATTAGCCACCGTAACGAAAACCAAAGCTGACGTTTCGAGCGTTAGCCCTTCGACGGAGAGAAGGAATCAGAGGCTTTTTGCCAAAGCCGTTATGATGTTCAAAATTCTAAATGGACAGACACCTGATTATTTATCGAATATATTCATCTTTCGTAATGACAAATAGTGAAATGAGGCTGGCTCTTCCGCAACCTCGTACCGATTATGTTCGTACAAGTTTCTCTTATAGCGGTGCCGCGTTGTGCGTTGGAAAAGCTCACTTCTCGTCAGATCCCAAGCCGGCTATGTCCATGTCCATCAACCAACAGATGAGATATCAAGAAAAGTATCCTCACATTGCCCCCGAAATTGTAAACGGAAGTGGCAGGCAGAGTGCCCAGTCGGACATATGTTCTTTAGGGAAAATAAGTTTGGCAGTGTTGGATTTGCTCCCAACAGCGACAGCGGCATCTTTAAAGGTGACGAGAACTGCTCTTTGCGAAGAGCCTGCAGAACACCCCTCCTTAAAGGAACTATCAGAGGCACTCTGAATATATAAATATAGTTACATCTTCAGTTCATCTATGGTTATCTTCTAATTTATTTTCTCTCGGCTAGCTTCTTTAACAAACTTGAGTATTTCTCCCATTTAGCTTTTAGTGCGTAGTAAATGCGCTTTTATTTTCTACTCACCAACATGTTAACGACCAAATCAGTGTATATTTAATAATTTCAAACGTTCCTGTTATTGGTATATATAGTGACTGGAAGCTTTGCTTTGCTAAACAGGTTGGAACATTAAACTTTAAACATTTTTGACGATAAAAGCTAACTATCATCGTAACTTAAAGCTCGTCAGTTTTAAATTCCAAGTTCTTAGCCAAATGAAGAATAGCTATAATTTGCAATTCCTAATAAAGGAAGAGCCTAAGTTTTCTGAACAGCTAGAATAGCATTTTTAATCGTTTCTATGGTTTTGTTGAACCTTGATATTAACTAAAGCTTCAACCGACTGAGCCAACTTGCATTTTCGGCAACGGATTGTTGATGTATTGAGGTCTCTTTTAACTGATTTAAGTCGGAAACTTTGTCCCTTTTGAAATAAAAAAATCTAGGTTTTCTACCCTCCCCTGTTATGAAAGGGTTCAAATCCATCTTTTCAATAGGTTACTTATGCGATTGCTGTTAATTAAGCCTGGCTATTTTGACAGAGAGCTGGTACTTAAAGCGTCGTACATTATGCCTTATCATTGCCTTGAAAGTTAAGCACTTCAATTAACTACGAGGGCTTTCTTTAAACATTTCACAAGGAAGCAGTCATCTGGCTTGACAAACGGGTAGTCGTCATTACGATATCTGTCCAGGGCAATTCTTGTGTCATCCCAACGCTTGTTGAATGGTTTGGTGACTTTTTTCAAGTAGTAGTTGGACCTCTTGTCGATATTTGAGCTTAGGTCTTCCTCCAGTCGATTGATCTCGTCGACTTTTAGCTGATTTCTGTCTTTTTCCTCGCATTTGAGCTGAAAAATGGCGAAAACAGAGCTGCTTTTTTTAAAGGTATTGAAAAAAAGAGCGAAATCATCTCTTTCTCCTTAAACATAATGTCAGGAAGCTATTGCTGCCCTAGCAAAACACTCAACAAATAGAGAGTCTTCCTTATTTATTTAGCAACAAAAATTTGTCAAGAAACTTGTCCCGTTGCAGGCTTAGAGTTTTAGTCAAACCTCTACAACTTTCTTGGAAAGTGCATGTATTAAGTTGTGTGCATCAGAAGATTTGCGCCTTAGAAGTCTTTCTTTAACAAGACTAACTGTTTAAAAACTGGTAGAAGAGTCTTCTTTTTTGTGTGAATAGGAATTGAAGGTAGAAGATAACCTTAATTTTTTTTCGAATGGAAGTGGTCAGGCGAAACTTCTTGAGGAATGTTTACAAGTGTGAATGAGCAGCTTTATGTAGACGGAAATGGGCTACACCCGCTGTCACATCACTTCTTCCATCAAGTCTACGTAGAACAAACAGGTGCCCTTCCTTATAGCTAACTGAGCTTCGACATTCTGTTACATGATCGAGACAAAACACAGTCATGGATTCGGATGAAAGATTGTTCGTATTCAATGGCTACATAACTTCTGATGGAACATATAGTAAAGTCCACAACACATTTTTAGCCTTACCTCTATCTTTTCTTGAATTTTGTTTTCCTTTTCTGGGTCACTTTGTAATCGTATATATTTGATAAGCTTTTCTGCCTCGTCCATCCAGGTTCGAACTTCTTTCATCAAATCCCCCATCCGTTTCACCTTACTTTGGGCGTCTTGAAGCTGAAAAGTGTATTTGCAATATGACATTGTTATCAGTTACGTTGTGGTTATCATCCAAAAGCAGTTTTAAAACAACTTTTATTTTTACTGGTAATATTTTAAGGAATTGCTGAGAATTTTTACTTCAAACTCACCAGAGCTGTCGACTATTCATGTAATAGAGCCATTTTTGGTTGGATTTGTTTTCGAAAGGGAAGAACAGGGGAATCACCTATAAGTGCTAACAAATCGAGAAAAAAAATCAACGGTAAGTGTTGCTTAGGTTTTTTTTAAATCACTCACCACTACTTTCCTCTCCTTGACTGAGTTACTAATGCCTGTCCAGCATTCATCAAAGTCTTCCAACTGGTCCCAGATAGCTTTAGCAGTTGAATTGTGATAGTCAGCATCTTTAATAAGTTCCTCTCCAATCTGATGGAGAGATTCCAGACGTGTGCCTTGTGCCTCCATTTCGCGCTCTAATGTCTGTTGGAGAAGAAAAAGTGAAAAGACGAAAGATGGTAAAGCAGAGCCTAGAGCCGCTGTAAAGCAGAAACAAACAAGGAGTTTCAATGGTTTTAATTGCCAATCGACTCAATTCATACCTCCAGCAAATTCAAGTGCATTTTCACTTGTTCCTCATCTGTGATGTCCGTTTGGCTAATGACATCCATGGTTTGTTCTTTACTTGACAGCCACGACAGTAAAACAGTCTCTTCCTCACGAAGTTTATTCCAGTCCATAAGGGCTTTGTTAAGCTTCTCTTTCCATTCTTCTGCCCACGTCCACACTGCCGCCCAACGTTCACTTAGGACCTAATCTCGAGAAGAGAAAGAAGACTGGAGCACCTGTGAGTTGTAAATGGAAGCTCTAGGACTTCACATGGTCAGATAGAGGCAGTGTTTATTTGCAATTATAACATAAATGAACATAGTACGCATCGTCTAATAGGTCAATTCAGATTCTAAGCGGATGCTTTATTGGGTTATAGAGCCTACATTTGATCGGTGACAATCATTTATGTCATTAAAGCAACAGAACACATTTTTCCGGGCTCTATAACATGATGAAGCCCCTTGGGACACAGGGAGACTCCCAACATCCCACGTGGCTTTATAACGTCGCAGAGCCCGGAAAAATGTGTTCTATTGCTTAATGCAAAGTTTTTCGTCTTAATCGCTCCAGGCAATACTTAATCAAGTATCATATTCTCTTCCATCTTTAATTGGAAACTATTTTTACTATTCTTTCCAAACATGACCATAAAATACCTTAACTGCTCTTCACTAGCTAAACAGACAAGATTTCCTAACTATTATTTAACATTGTAAAGATGCACTGCTTACTAATCAAATTTCATTAAAATATTCCGTTCACGCCACTCAGCTCCATTATGGTGGTTTATCTAATGGGGAGATCTCGATGTTAGTATACATCTCCTGCTTTTTTTAGCACCTTAATGAAGTGCACGAACAAATTTGACTGTCTCGTCTAGGAGATGTTTTTTATTCACAAGCTAAGACCTGCTCTCAATGTACAGTCTGATTCAATTCGTGCTAAGGTTTTTAATTAGCTTTTTACTAGCACTTTCTTTGTAGTTTTATTGTCTGTTTACACCTGCAAAAAATTTTTATATTTCGTACGTGTATATATACATATATTTACTATATTTCATTCCATTCACTTGACAATGACCGAAGCACGGTCGAAACGTCGTGTTTTACCGTTCATTTTTATCGTCAAAACTCCTGCTTTTTGTGTATTCATTTACACTGCGAAGACTGAGAACGATGATCACTTACTCTGACCCAGTCCCGGATGGTTTCATCTATAGCAGGATCTTCCAAATCCATATCAAGTATCATATTCACCATGGAATGATTGGACAAGTCTTCCTGGAATGTCTAAGACAAGATCAGGTCTTTGAAATACGAGACAGTAAAAGGGGTGTGGTCACTTTAAGAGCCTTTGTTCACTTTGGAGCAAGAGAAGATGAAAGGTTAAAAAATCTGTCTTCATATATATGCAAAGAAGATGAAAAGACTAGCTTTTTCCATTTTGATCACGGTATTAGAGCATTAAGAGATGTGCCCACCTTAAGCCAATTTAAGCGTGGTATCAAGAAAGCACTATTTTAATTAGTTTCGTTTTTTGCATGTTAATTTTCAAATTAATGTAGTTTTATCTTCATATTTTCGATATGTATTTTTTTCTTTTCCTTTTTAAGTAATTATTAATTATGTAGTTACCTTTAGAGGACCCCTCTGTAAACCACTTTTTTGTGATGTCGGCATCCTCAATAAAGATTAACTATTATTATTATTATTACTATTAAATAAGTAGATGTAGATAAGATAAGTGCATCCATTAAAAATTTAAAGTCTTGAAAAATTTAACGAATCTTATTAAATAGGACGACAGCTAACTAGGAAGACAGCTGAGTAAATTGACTACAAGCTCAATCTTACCTAAATGCATCTATTTTTACTTATCTATAGCTTTTCAAGACATACGGTAGATGCAAATTACGCTAGCGACTGAGATCACTGAAAACCTTATGATTGATGATTTGAGAGTTCACTCCTTCGTAAGTTGGCTCGACGTCATCATCTAATGCCATTCGGGACTCGGCACGGACAAGCCAATCATTCATCCGCTCCAAGTGTTGTTTGAGCAAAATTACATACAGGTCGAACAACCTACGGAGGAAGAAAGAGTCAGTGAACGACATCAGTTTGTCAGTTATCTCAAGTAGGATCCCGAAAAACTTTAAACAGAAACCTTATTCTAAAGGAAATTTCTTCAAGAGTTTTAATACTCAAGCTCTCTGATCTTCCGGGAATAATGTTATGTTTTCATTTCAATGTATCAGTGGACGACAAGAAAGCATTTTATGCACTGTTGCTGAAGAACGTACAAAGGTTTTTGAAATTGCCGTAAGATTTTTTTGTGGCTCAGGGTTGGTCATTCTTAGATCCCGAATTAAATGGGATATTTCCGAGAATTTTACTTTGCATTTTTACATTTATATAGCGCAGAATTCTATGTGGATATATTCAGTCGCGCTTAACAGTATAGTAAGGTTGAGATCGGACGTCAGCATTTTTATCAGGCGCCTCTGGCAGCCGCTTCAGTTCACCTTCCTATCCATCCCACCCCGGGGAGGACATCCACTACACAGTAATCTCGTGCATGGGAAATTTACGTCTCTTGCCCCTGACCCTGCAGGAGACCGGACCTACGGCTTTACGTCTTATCCGAGAAGACGAAGCAATGTGAGTGAAGCGTCTTGCATAAAGATATAACGTCATGCCCCAGCCAGGACTTGAACCCAGAGTCCAGCGCAATGACCACTGGACTACTCACGCCACACAAAGGAACTACCTCTTCCCTATCACGTTGTAAAGCGAACGAAAATGCACCTTTGATGCTCCTTGTTTACGACGTCCTCGATCCTCCTCAGTTTTCTTTCTGTTGCCTCCATTCTATCGCTGAAGTATTCTTCATGCGAGCTATCAAAGCACTTTTCGTTGACCAGATTCTTTCCCTCTTCTAGTGCATCATAAGTATGGGCTTCAACCGATTCCAACTCAAGCAGAGCGTCCTATTCGAAACGATGTGAAGTCAGTACAAACTTTAGTTCAGTTTAAAGTAAATTTGTTTCACAACCAAAGAATGTAAAACGCAGTCTACGAGCCATTTTTCGGTGGGGTAAAACTATGCAAAAATATATTTTTGCTTATTTTCTTTGCGAATAATTGAGACCTCTATATGTAGTTCAGAAATTCGGGAGGTGTATTTCCCTTTCGTTTCTTTGAATCTATGTACTTATAGTGATCAACGTAGAGACAACCTCTCAGGCTAAACTTAGAGGCGACAAATAACGAGAGTAACCTTGTGTTGGTCCAAAGCTTTTTTTGTTGACTGTAAGTCCATCGATTCCTTGTCCGACTGTTTTGCACCATACTCAATGTCAAACAAATCTCGATCAACGGCGTCTAATTTCCTCTTCAGGTAATCCACAAAGTTGATTGTGCCAGCTGGGGAGCTGTTGTAGATGAAAAGATCAAATATTTGCGTTTCAATCACACCATCTTTATCAAAATTCCTTTACAATTTCTCCGAAATATCGAATATATCCATTGCGTTGTGGCTTTGCTAACTGAGAGGCATGTGGTCTCCCTATCATAATGAGAAAATGGAAAAAAATGGAATGAAACATAACAACTATAGCGCGCTGCCACTATGGATGCTTTTAATTTGATTGTCTAGTTTGCTACTCATTGAAAAATACTGCTTACTTTAGCGTGGATTTTCCATGATAACACTTAGAGTTGACGAGGGTTGCATCATAACAAAATACGATGTAACGTAAAATGTTAAGTGAGGTGCTTTGTTAGGTTCAGTTTGTTATTTCGTTAAAATTTGGTGGAAAGAAAGGAATTTTATTGCTGTATAAAAAAGATAATCCGTAATCAGTGTTCGCACTCGTGTTTCAAGAAAGAGAAAAATCCATTATTTCCAATTCATTTTCTTCTGAGACCTAAGGGGTTCAAATCATATCCGTTCCTGTAGAGTTCCCTTCATGCTTTCAAGGCTCAGGTACAACAAGTGGGTCTATCGATCGAGTATCTCCAACACTACCCGTTCAGGAAAACTCGGATTAGGAAAGTTTTACAAATGAACATTTGCATCAACGCGATCTGTTATCGACTCTCATCGATCTCAACTGTCATTAATAACATTATAGCTTGGAAGGACGAAAAGAAAAAAAAACAATTGCAAAGCTTGAATAAAGGATATGATAACCCAAGAAAGGGAACGGATGAACAGATTGTAACGGATGTCAGCACAGATCGTAACAGTTAGCGTGTCAGGGGATTAGATTTAAGTTGATAGAAAACAAGATCAGAATAAATGTGGAACTGATAATCCGACGAGATGATGTAGTATTTGCTTTCGATTCTGAACGGATCCAAAAGGATTAGTGTTCGATTAGTAGTGCGTGTTTTTGTGGGTGTAATTTGGTGCGAAAATTGAAACAAAATCGCTCCTTACCCGGCATTATTTTCTCTTTGTCCTCCTAAATTGATCTGAATTTGGGTCAGGTATCTATAAACACAACGTCAGCTTCGCAGGTTGAGATTTGTAATTTTATTGGAACTGAACCGACGCTTTTTGTCCTTTTAAAATTTTGACTCGACTCTTCACCAATTTTAATTCAGAAAAGTAATCTTACCCCTCAGCTTAACTCTCGCAATACGGTGATGCGCCAATCGTATTAGTTTTGAATATTTTAATTCTGATGCTAAAAAGCCGGGCTTTGGGAATCTCTAGACATGTACAAGTTGTATTTTTGTGCAATTCCTCGTACGCACAATCGGCCACGAAAGGTAGAGATGATGCAAGCCTACAGAGAAGGCCTTCAATGAGAAGTTAAATAAGTGGAGAGAATGGCACTCTTTTTATGTCTTGCCAAACGATAAGGTTTGTTTACTCTCTCCAGTATGTAGCAGCTTCATGCCGTTGCTTTGCTAAATTAATTTTTCTTTACCTGGGAGGACTGGACTCGTGATCATCTCTGCTGTGTCTAAAATAATGAACCAGGCTGTCAGGTTGATCGCCCTCATCGTCAGTGCTAACGGATAGCCAAGAAGCCCGTTCGTTGGGTTCTGTTTTCTTTGGATTTTTTTCACCAGAGATACGCGCAGTGGATACCAACAAAATCTTCCTGGTTTTGTTTGTTCTACTATCCGCCTAATGGGCATACAAAATTGAGTGAAATTAGTTCATGATACTCATTTCGAAGTATAAACAACAAATGGAATGATTCGGATTTTTCTTTGTCCTTCGCTTGTAACGAATGCTACCTTAGGCTACCTTAATGTTTTACTTTATTCCTATGGAATTAAATACTTGTTTTGCGTCCTCATGGAACTCGTCTTCCTTAATTTCTTTCTCAGGATGGGCTTCTCCCTCTTCAGCACCACCATCTTCTTTCGTTTCAATTTCGGCGTCCTTTTCGTCATTTTGCTTTCTTTTTCGATCATCCTCTGCCTCGTTCATTGCCTTTTCCACCGTTCCATCAATAACTGTCTCTTCAGTCTCTTCAATTTCTACATCCACGGTTGGACCTTGCTCTATCTGTAAATTGAGCGACTTAAATCTTAGTTCATTGAAACCTTTTTATGACTTTAGAAGGGGAGATACAATATGATTACCTAACTTGTGCTACAACGTGCATCTTTTATTTTTTATTTTGTTGTTGTTGCAAAAACTGAGGAGACTCAATTTAATGCTGATAGATTAATTGCCTATTCTTGATGAGGATGTTTTTAAGTCGATATTTATTTTTTCCTCGAAAGTGATTACAAGGCTTTATCATTAACTAAGCCATTCACCTTCCCATCGACACTGCTCTTATCTTAGCTCATTTACCTTTTTCTCCACTGTGTACCTTATCAGCATTTCCGAGTCGCTATTGCTATCGTCAGGCTCTACCTGTTGTAGGAACATAATTAGATTTTAGTTCTAGGGTGTGTTGTATCTGTATGGTAATGATAAATCCTTCCTTTTTTTACAACACCCGGATTTCTCTTTTTCTAAGGGCTTGAAACAATACCTCTTTTTGGTTTTTATCTTTTTCATTTGTTTGACCATCCTGATCCGTGCTTGTAAACTCAACCAGTCTCGTAGAATAGTCTTCACTACTTTTAGAAGATGACTGTTAGTGAAAGAAACAATTGCTTATTTAATCTGTGGGACTTTTCATACCTAAGTACATGAGCTCTTAACCACTTTCTAGAACTTTATAAAAGCTATATATCCGTCCTTCATGTGTCCTGCTTTGTCTCATTCTCTACATTTTCTTGTACAGACGTTAATTCGCATTAAAATTGGAGCATTATTGTTTTCAGCAAGTTCTGTATGGTCAGTTTTGCTCGTAGGAAATAAATTTTCCAATTTCTGGCCTTTGCTTAGATTAAAAGGAGGTTTTCTTGTGCCAACTAGGCGAGAAATGGAAATTGTGGTAACTTTTATCAGTGGTTCGCGTTTGACTCCATGTCATTTAAACCTTCCCCCTTTCGAATTTAGGAATTTAATTTGTTCGCCACGGGAATGACAGGAGAAAGGAACAGAACTTTCGTCCCAATTGACACCTAACCCCTTTGTACCCACTATCCCACCCCGGGAAGGACATCCACCACACAGTAATCTCGTGCGTGGGAAATTAACGTCTCCTACCCCTAACCCTGCAGGAGACGGGACCTACGGTTTTATTCGTCCTTATCCGAGAAGACTAGAATATCCATCCATTTCTTGATATTACAGAAAGGTGGCAAATTCTCCTCAGTTATTTTAAGACCAGGAGTATTGGTCCGGCCGGGGCTCGAACCCTCTACCTCCCGCACAACAAAATCCGGCGTTCTAACCAATTGAGGGTCATTCAGCTAACCAGGTTTCCCATATTTTAAATCACTTTGCCGCCTCTGGACTTCCCAAGGGTGAAATGTGTCTTTGCAGATGATTAAAAAATGAGTAAAACTCCTAGATCAACTGCAAAAAGCTTATTCTTGTTCAAGCAAGGCTTCATTGTTGAGTGTATTTGATAGGTGTTGACTGGGAATGTGTTTAGGAAACAACTTTTCGAAGGCTTGTTCGTGTAAATGTGGCGAACATATATGTACCATCTTGGTGCTGGTGGTGGATGTCACATGACTATCTGATGTAATACTATGGGTGGCAACCTTGTACTCGTATGATTCATTCCATGACATTTGAGGTGATGATGTGAACGTTAAAGGTTCGTCTTTAAGCTCCTAAAAGAGTGAAACCATTTATCAAATGGCGGTTAAGATAAAATTAATCTTTCAATCCAGCGTTGAGGTATAAACAAAAAAAATTAAACGATACCAGCCAGCAGTTCCTTGTTCAAAGTATAAAGAATGTGAATAACGGCGTGTTACAAGAGGGAGGTTAGTGGAATGCTGATGCATCACTCAAAGCACAGACCTCATTAACGGCACCGATCTCCAAAAATAGAAGCGATCATGAAATAGCTAGAGAGAACCCCCAGAAATAAAGCTTTTAAGATGAATGCAATCTGCTTGCGTAGATTTCTCGAACTCTCTCACGTGTTTTTCAGTACCTTTAATTCAGGACTTGTGGTTCTCGATGAATTTCTGGAGGAACTACCCGAGAGTTTTCCAAACGGCGACACAACAAAACCTCTTCGCTGAAAACAAGAAACAGCGAAAGGTGATAACTTTAGTAGCAGAACAACCCTCAAGTATCTTACTAACTTACAGTAACTCTCTACAATCGTAAACCTAAAATTGAGTAAATTACATAAGCTTTTCATTATCCTGTACATTCAACCATTGAACGACTGTAAATATATAAATATCATATAATTGAACAGCAGAATAGTAAATGAAGATGAGAGTGATCCTCGCAGTAATAAACATTTACTGCTTCAAAATAAATCCTGAAAAAATCACTATTGCTTAAGTAGTGTTCATAGGAGCGAAGATCACGTTCAGCTTCATTTAAGTATTTTCAGCATTATTAGCGTTATACGAATTGAATTAGTGTTATTCTCATAAAAGTCTGCTTTGTTGGCATTATTTGGATGTCGCGGAACACTGCCCCCTTAGAGAAACTCGATGAGGAGTCGCGTTACGGCATGCAAAAGAACGGTTGCGAAGGAGATTATTAATCAGAAGAGAAATAAGAACTGAATCACCCCACCTCTTGTATCTGAATTGATGAAGGGAAACCAGTCAAATGAAGAACTCGTTCATTTCCCGCAGACTGGTTTTCATAAAAGACAGTCTCATTCTTTCCCTGTTGAGTTGTGGTTGTTGTTTGGACATCATAAGTTGTAGCACGTGAACTCGACGTTTCATACTGTGAGGAAACGGTCTGTACTTTGTATTCCTGTCATAGAAAGTTCAGCAATCAAAACTGATTCTTTAAAAATCGCTATTATCTGCCTTCATAACAAAACGTTTACAAGTAGTTTTTGCAAAACGTTTGTTAGAGTTCTTTTCTTTTCTTCCTCTTCTTTTAACACTTAATCCGGAAGCTTGTAACATCGAAAGAGGACAAAGCTCAGTGGCTGAGTTTTCCACTCTTAAGGCGGGTTAGCTGTAAAACATTCCAGTCAAAGTTTCCTGGGGCACCTCAGAGGTCGAAGATTCCAATCGTTGGGCAGAAAGTCGTGCTTCTGCATCTGTAGCAGAGAGATTTTCTGAGGCACGTAATTGCTTTCGGTAAAAAAAAATCTTATTTAATTTTTTTGGATTTTTTTAAAATACTTTTTTGCATAATTTGACAAATAACATCTTTATTCAAGTGTACTCACCATTTTTATTTCAGATGATGTTTGTTTCTTGACTGTTTCAAAACTCTCGACCGATAGCGCTCCTCTCCTCGTGAATTGATACAAATATGATAAGAAAAGCGTAATCATATTTTTATCTGGTGTTTCGATTCCAAAATCTTGAAAGAACAACAACAAATATTAATCGACTTGTCTTTTATCGAGAACACACTACACGTTACCAGTCTAAAGTACATGTATACACTAAACCGCAAGACCCCAGCTTCCAGGTAAATTGAGTAAATATAGCTCTTTCTCAGTAAATCACTTACTTGAGGAAACTTTTTAAGGCTTGAAATACAAAAGGAGTTTGATGACACGAAATTCTCATTGGAAGATGTCCTTACATAAGTACTTGCATTATAGATGCCAAGTAACAACTTTACCTTCTAAGTCAAAAATAGGAGGCACTCCATATTCTTTTGTCGCCAGGCTAAGGGCATGTACAAGACGTTTATCCCCGTCACTTGATATTGCATCAAAATTAAAGTGAGATGGACTATGGAATGACAAAAACAGGCAATGATCACTAATATCCGATGCAGATCTATCATGGAGAGAGAATTGTCCGATTGTTGAACTTGCTTCCAAGATGAGTAATTTCTCGTATTTGATATGTTCCTTAAGTTAAAGATGTCATGGAAAGAGGTTATAAGTATGATAAACGTGTGAGGTGTGGTGGTTGCAACAAATGGGCGATAATATTATGGCAAAATGACAAGTTGCTTTCACAGATTGGGCACCAAAGCGAAGAGATAAGAGACCGTTCACTACGTTTAATAATAAGCATAATCATGTTTACCACAGCCTGAACGGATACCAACAAGTAAGACCTACTTGAAAGAGTGAAGCAGTGCATTAAATGCTAAACCATCCATCCAGCTCGTAGTTAAGTTTGTCACTTCTACTTTACCTCTGTATCTGTTGTAGATCAAAAGAAGACAGTAAAGTTAAACACTAGAGTACTGAGCTACCCAGAAATTCTGTCTAGATAGTGTGCCATAGTGTGCATTCCCTATAGAGAATAAAGAAGATGTGGAAGTAAAACAGTTTTGCATAGCAACATGAAAATGTTTCATAATTCATCATAAGAATCAATCAACGTTACTGATCATGAATTCGTAAAAGATACAAACCCTTTCAACTGATTCTGACACCATGCTAGAAGCTTTTGACTGACTCCATAATCTGTTTGAGAGGTTTGCATCGCCTCGAGTACCTTTCGAGGGAAATAAGTGGACACAAAAATCACTTAAGAGAAAACATTACAAAATAGTACGATGTAGGCCGAAACGGTTCGGAAAGGAGAAAGAAGTAAAGGAGAAAAGAGTAAAGAGAAAATAAATAGGAAAGAAGATTCAGAAAGAAAAGATTTGTAAGGCTTTTAAGGAGAAATTTAAAAGCTGAAATAAAACCAGAACTTTAATAAACATAGAAAAATAAGTTGCATCAGTATCCAAAATAAAATATAAACCACCTGAAAATGAAAGATGATACTCCACACCAAGCTTAACGTGGCCCGCTGAACACCTGACACGATCTCACTGGCGATTACACTACCCGTTCGGACCTAGGAATAAATACGAAAATAACTGCATAATTTAACTTCCTGCTTTTCAAAAGTGCCTCGGTGATCCCTGAGTTGCACGGGCGGTACAGAGTTTCACTACAATTTACAGCTTCATTCCGAATTCATTATATTATTTGACAGCATCCATTGAGCTTCACGTGTCAGTTACCTCACTTAGATTTGGCTCAATTTGTCTGGTCTGAAAAGATTAATCTTCTTCTTTTAATCACTATAAGTCAATATTCGAGATGAAAGAAATAACAATCATAGAGTGGACCCAAACACTTCATACTTGCTTTACTCATGCATACCTTGTTTCTTGTCAAGTATCCCATAGCCTCTTGGACATTTTTAATGTTAGCTATGCGGCTGGTTCTCGTGTCTCTTAAAACTCTTACTCCAAGAAGTACTTCAACAAGTGTGAGTAAAACGTGCCCATCTTTCGATTCATTGACGAGATCAGTGACTTTTACTGGAGGATTCGCCTGTAGAAAGTGTTCTTGAAATTTCAGAAACTAAAGAATGGACCAGCAGTTTTTGATATTGTAGACAAAGAAAAAAAAAATACAAAACAAAACAAAATGACATGAAAGACATCATGATTGTAAGAAGAGTGAATCGTTCCAAATCCCTGCTGTAGCTTGAGGCCTACACTGCAGGTCTCAACAGAAATTCCTTGGGCACTCGCTTGAAAGCTAGATTTGTGGAACTAACTCTACTTAAAGATGGAATTTTATATCTACATTCCTAGTGTTGATTTTGGTTTCACCCATTGCAGTCACATGACAACGTAACTGCATTTACTGCGAACTTCCACTTAAAGCAACATCATCTTTAGGTAGGATAAGAAAATCTTCCTCTTGGTGGACAAATAATCCCGAGCTATTTTACGAAGGACAGCAAAAGAGCTAAATGCAATCAAGCAACAGAGTCGAGGATCCAATATCCTTAGACCTTCAAATATCAAACCCCTGCCACCATACATCACTCGATCATGGCGCTTCATACTCTTTCCTGTGATTCTTACATTTGCTAAATGAAGATTGATCCATCGAGTGAAAACCCTCTCATGCCTGTCCAATTGACTGTCTGTGGAGAAAGCAAATTCCCCCCAAAATAATTAGTCTTCAACTTAAAATACTTGATCAGCAGGGATTTGCTAAAGCAAAGGCATAGAAAAAACCAGGAAAGATTTATTACTCGCCGTTTCGGGGTCATCATGACTCCATTATCAAGAGACTAGTTTAAAAACATGCAAATAAGGAAAGGTACAAGAATAGCATAAATTAGACTGAACGGCTTAAACAAACACCTTGGCGCGGATGGAATCCGTTTGCACGTTCAGTGTTGGCTTACGCATGCGAATATACAACATTTCATTAACAAGGCAATCAAATTTGCCGTTACATTTACATAGTCTAATTTATGCTATTCTTGTACCTTTCCTTATTTGCATGTTTTTAAACTAGTCTCTTGATAATGGAGTCATGATGACCCCGAAACGTCGAGTAATAAATCTTTCCTGGTTTTTTCAACTTAAAATGATAATTATATACTTCGAATGAGAAAGCAGCCTCTCTCTGGAAGCAGAGAATAGAGGCTTTCATGCACCTGATTTATCATTTTATTCTCAGCCCGCCCCGGGTACGTAAGATCACGTGTCTACGACCCTCATAAAAATTATTACTCTCGCTAGTCCTTAGATTATTTTTGGAAGAGTCGCAAAAGCTTGAACTAGGGTGCTAATATTGCCAAATAATGGCTACAATATGTATAATTACATTGAGATTTGAGTGGTTATTAAATAAGATAAAAACATAAAGATCTCGTTCGTTTAATGACTCTTCTCCTATCTAATGGAATTTGCAACAATGTATTTCAATAGCTAGTCTTATTTATCATAATCAATTTTCATGATTGGCTAGAGCGGCATTTCAGACAAAAAATTCTTGAACTTGCGTTTAGACCCTTTTTTTCTTGAACACACATCATTTTCTGTACTTCAAGAGCGAGGAAAAACCTTTTGAAACCGAAGTGTGCGAGGGTCCATTAGGGACTGCTGATGAACCCTGTAGCATGAAAATTTTATTGGATCTTAGTGGGTAATCGTAATGCATAGCGATTGTGCATGCGTGCAGAAATATGCCGAAAAATTCTTAGTATTACACGTATTTTCCCCGGCCTTTTGTAACCCCTTTGAAATTGAAATGGCAAAAAAGTTTGTATAATTTACAGTTGACAGTGAGCTAGAGATTACTTGAAGCTTCAGTATTTAAATTTGGCACACACCAAGTGTCGCTTCAGTGGTCTCGTACAGCTAAGGCTCTCGACAGAACAAAAGAGATTGTTAGGGCGCGTAAAACACAACAAAGAATAGGTATCAACGACCAAAATATGTATCTCAAAGCACGTTATTAGCTTGCAAAGCACGTTATTAGCTTGCAAAGCACGTAGATCGACTGAATTGAAATTTTCAATACGTTGAGATTTTCAGTAGTCAGTTTTACTCAAAGAAACAGAAATTATGCTTTGATACAGCTTGGAAGAAATTGTCTAAATTTACTTTACATAAGTCAGTCTTGATTACGCACCGTTGCTTTTTGTTCTCTCTAGGTACATATGTGCCCTACGGAGGAACATTTAAAGGCCCCTCTGATGCTTTCACTGCTTTTTAGACTATAATAGGACATAATCTTTTAATAATGGCGATTCCACGATCGTGAGTGAGAGCCTGAGATGCAGCAGTTATCACATGCAAATTATTACAATTTGCGTAAATGGGCATTCAAAACAAACGATATTCGTTAACTCTAACTAACATCTTATCCTGCTTTATGCTACCACTATCTCTCTTACCTTTCATATGGATGTATTCTATATTCATCGTCGATCACGTTTGGTAGCAATATCAAAAATCCTAAAGCCTTCTTCCAAAGAAACGATCTTTCAGTTAACTTCGATGTTAATCAGAGGGTTGTTTGACTAGCGAAGATTGTTTGAAAGGCTGTTGATTATTAGTCCACACATCGGTCCATGGGCGGTTTTGCGATCGGGAACTCAAATGAAATCCCTTTGTAAACGTCAGGTAAATGTTTTCGAATCTCGAAGCCCGTAGATATCTTTTGTCATTCTCTCGCCATTGTGGATTAAATGTCACGCAACACTGCCTATCCGTTGCTGATTATGTCACATAAAGGAAAAATTTATGATACATCACATGCAAAATAGATGTCTTGTTTTCATGTTTGAATAGATCTTTAAGAACAAGGCTCCTTGGCATTTTGAAATATGATTGAAATATTACTGTTTTTGACAGATATTATTCTTCTCTTTATGAAGGGAAATCAGGAACTGGTAACACCAAAATCATGTTTGGAGTTACCTTATTCACCTTATTCGAAGAGCAATAGGATTGCCTTTGACTGAGGCCATCAGTTGAACTGCCCAATATCTTAATTTATCAAGAGTCAAAAATAGAAGCTATTAGTTATTGGTAGTGTACTCAAATCTTGTTAAGATTGTGGAGATAGAAAATTTCCGGGGACTTTAACCGCATCCTCAAAGGGAGACACAACAAAACATAGACTCGCTAAAACAGATATGAATGAAGCTCTGATAAGCAGGTTAGCTTTCTAATGGCCTAAGTTTGATCGCATTCGAGTAGGGAATAGTGCGGGTAGGAAATAACTTGTATCCTATATTTTATTTAAGTGGTAATAAATATGAAACTCGAAACAATTTCTTTGTGGGAATGGTCATGTTTGATGATATAATTATGATGATTTATTCGAACGAAAGTGAATTTCATGCAGAGTGAGCAAAGCTCAAACATAATGGTAAGGCTCATCAAATCAATGAATACTATAAATAGCATCATCCTCGGAGACCCAGGGGCTGTGGGTCGATTTCAAGTTAGGGCATGAAGAGCCCCTGGGGACATTGTCTTACAAGACTAGTTCCAAACGGTCGCAGTCGTTCTGTCATCTGATTGGTGCCAGAAAATCTTTGTGTTTTTCTGCCCAATCAGAGTGAAATGTACTTTAGAGTCCTTTCGTGTGTTGTAACACGGACAAATACTAATAGCTCAGTTGTTCGCTATGTTTGTTTGGGCCGTGAGACGGGGAATTGCTTGAGGTGAAAAGTTTCAGTCTCGGCACACAATGTAAAAGAAATCGATCAGATTGTCCGCGAAAATCTGACCGGAAATTATACTGAATACTTTTGCAGGTATCACTAGAGAACGTGTTTTAAAGTTTGTGAAGTTTGTATACAACACGATGGTTGAAGTCATTGATATGTCGCTTTAAACGTTAAACGAGATTTCAGCTTAAATCTTTTCTAGATTTTTTGCATAATTTGCTGTGACTGAAACTTTGCCCATCCCGTGAAGTTATTTCGTCGCACGGGCCACGCAGGTATGTCGAGCAACTGGTACTTGCGCAACTTTCTGTGCGTGCCAAAATCTAATCTCATCTTCGCTTGAAAAAAAAGAAAAGCAAAGCGTGGAAACTTTTGCTCATTAGATGTGGGTAGATGACCCTGTACTATTAAGCTGACATTTACAATAAAGCAAACCCGCCCTTACATCCATTATTTCTTGGTCTTTGCTTTTGTTTTTTCCCATTGAAAGCAGCTTCGGATCGATTCCCAATGATCAGAGGTATTTAACTTGGTCTTAAACAATCGACAGAAGAGGTGAAATGACAATGACCAAGGGACTAGAAGAGAATCCGTGGCCTTCCTAGCTCAAGAATTTCAACACTATAGGCAGCAGTTGAAAGATTAAACTCTTTCCAAACCCCTTCGGTAACTGGCCGAAAAAACCTCTCCATCCCACGATGTTCTCGTTAATAAGTTTTTGTTCAGATTTTAATTAGCTAACCGAAAACAAGCTTTCTCTAAGTGCTTGCTGGAGGTCGTCTACGAACTTAAGCCGTATTGTGAACGACTTTACTACAAAGCGAAGATTAGATTTTGGCGCGCACAGAAAGCAGAACGCTACATAGGCGAAAGCACCAGTTGCTCGACATACCTGCGTGGCCCGTGCGACGAAATAACTTCACGGGATTGGCAATGTTTCAGTCACAGCAAATTATGCAAAAAATCTAGAAAGATTTAAGCTCAAATCTCGTTTAACGTTTAAAGCGACATATCAATGACTGCAACCATCGTGTTGTATACAAACCTCGCAAACTTTAAAACACGTTCTCTAGTGATACCTGCAAAAGTATTCAGTATACTTTCCGGTCAGATTTTCGCAGACAATCTGATCGATTTCTCTTACATTGTGTGCTGAGACTGAAACTTTTCACCTCAAGCAAATCTCCGTCTCACGGCCCAAACAAACATAGCGAACAACTGAGCTATTAGTATTTGTCCGTGTTACAACACACGAAAGGACTCTAAAGTACATTTCACTCTGATTGGGCAGAAAAACACAAAGATTTTCTGGTACCAATCAGATGGCAGAACGACTGCGACCGTTTGTAAGACAATGTCCCCAGGGGCTCTTCATGCCCTAACTTGAAATCGACCCACAGCCCCTGGGTCTCCGAGGACGAAATAGCATCAGAGTGAATAGATAAAGTTTTGATGCATACGTAATTTTTTTTCATTAGTTACAACATTAACATTGGAAAAGGGGAAAATGCTACCAACTGACAACTAACTGAAAATAAATAAATTATAAAGAATTAAAAAAAATTGTAAATTGTGAGGAAATTATCCTCGAAGAAATTCAGGCTTCGACGGGACTCGAACCCAGGCTCACGCTGGGGGTGAGGTATATTTGCTTGGTTTTCATCCCTAGATCAAATGAAATTGATTTCATCACAAGTTATTAATTAATATTTGGTCAATAATTTAATGATACATCTCAAACTGAATAAAACAACACTTCCCCATAAAACACCTTTGACCCACACAGTTTATCGTTTCCTTGATATCTTTGGCCTAAAGTCAAGCTTTGCAGGGGAGTATATTCAGCCGAGCGTTATTCCTGCGCACCCTAAGATAAGTATTCATATTCTCTATACCGCTCTCTGTACATTATCTAAGGTGCTAACGAGGAGAGTTTTTTTTAACAATCTAGAGGTTCCTCTTTTGGTGATCATTTCTTTTATTTTCGTGACCTTCATGGCTGATTCAGGGGTGATATTTTAAGGAGAAATTAAATGCTAGTCACCGGTAGGGGTCAAAGCTAGGGCTAAGCTTAAGCTAATCGATTTTTAATATTTCTTGGGCTTTAATGATGTAATATGCTACGGTAAGAATCAGGGTCCGTTGACAACGATATCTTAATGATACAGGATGGCTTGTTCAAGGCCAGACCCTTTATGTAAGGTAAAGTCGTAGAGTTGTATTTCAGTATGAGTTCAGTTTATCTCAGCAGTTTATTTTAATTTGTAAGCGACAGTTGAGTTGCCTTCAATGTCGGTTTTTCCATATCATTCATTATGAATTGATATTTACTTAATTTAGCAAAATTTAAATCATCCAGTATCATTATTCAAGAATGTAATGTTTCAAAACCAAATAATTCATAATACTGCTTTTAAGCTGTTATGACACACTTGCAGCTGCCAGACCTGTTTCTCCTTGAGGCCTCAGAAAAAAAAAGCATTTCTTCACTCTATATTTGATGCCTACGTATGAAAACTAAACTGGATCGACTTTGCATCAGTTCGCCATCACGCTAGCGTTCCGGCAAAATCACCGTGGAAACTGATAAAAAATAAGTTCTATATTAGCATCTGAGCCAGAGGGTCAGTCTGGACAAAGGTCGGTTTCCAGAGAACGGTTTAGTGGCAAAAAATTGTATTGTTTCTCTTTTCAGTGGGCTGTATTTTGCATAACCTTTTTTCGAAATAAAAAATAAAAAAACGGGGAGACATTCGATGTGATGATGGAAGCTAAAAAAGCTGCTGGTGGTGCCAGACCTAAACTTAAATTGTTTCAGCGAGCTGCTAACAATATTAAAGTTGGAGCTCGACACACATCAGTAATAGTCAAGGCACGAAGTAAGTACATCGTTGTACAATATATATCGTTAAATAATAATTTGAACTGGGACTTGTCGCTCGCGGATAGAGAGCGTCCCTCAGCTTAAACGTGTATCAAACTACCTCATGATTGTAGCCTAGACTTAAGCATTGTGCAGTTCCTGCTGATTTTGAATTATTTAGGATTTCTTCTTCGTGGGCTCACAAAAAAACATCAGAATAGAAATCATTTCATGCTCTTTTTCTGTAGTCAGTATATTACAAAAAAAAAACAACAAAAACAAAACATCTCTATTTCTGGTATAGAGTTAGGTCTGCTGCAGTTTGCACTAAGTCGTTGCATATTATATTGCTTACGAACCGACTTTAAAAAATTATATGACACGTCTTCAAGTTTCTTTAGTTTTGGCCGAATATGGTGATTTTTATGGGTGAACTGTTCGGCGGGTCAGATACCGGTAACTGCTTTCAAAATAGGTGCATTCAGGACTGTAACAAAGGATCTGAAAACATGCACTGAAAAACAAACAAACAAACAAACAAACAAACAAAAGAGCAGATAAACAGCAAAGATTACCAAACCCACCAACAAGACAGCGTCGATAGGATTTACATTTCATTGCCTGTTGTTCAAGAGGTTAATAAAAAGCTGAGTGTTTTGGTCAGTTTTAATGCAAGAATTTATTTGATGACAATTGTACCAGCAACATGAGTATAAAATATTCATGTTGAAAAACAATCTCTGAACTGATCTGCATGGAACTCTGGAGTTCATCCGACTAAAGTGAAAAAACATTGCAACTGATTTATTTTTTGTATATGAGTCAGTAAAAGGTGAGGTGAATTGGTGTATTTCTTTGGGGTATCTTTTTAGTAATTTTCTCAAATGTCCATAGCTTTTCATCTACGTTTTTCTCACCAATCCATGTCAAGTCCTTCAATTCAATATCCGAGCTCATTTAACATTCTTGGAAACACAGGCGGATTTTTCTAATAATCCAATCTATAAGAATCTCTTGAATAGTTTAAATGTCAGATATCACAACTCTCGTTCAGGAACCTATTTACCGAAAATTTTCCTGTGAGTCTGAAACTTCGGTTGAAAGGACTTTCATCGTTATGAAAATAAAATAAAAGTGTCTTCATTATTAAAAAAGAGTTATCCCAATGAGGCATTTTTTAAGGTACTAACCAGCATACGAAGCCCAACTGACTTTTCGTTTTTAGTGACTGACATGTTTCCTCAACCTGTTGAAGCTTTCCTTCAAATCAGGGTCCATTGGCAGTGACTGACTATCCAGTAAGCCCTTTTAACTGAAAATGAAACAAACAAAAAATTTTTTCGAAATCAAAGTTATCCTGTACATGGTATGTTGAAGATGAAAAAAAATCTGAATTATATTTTATTTGGCGATCATCTAAGAAATCGCTATGAAGTGGACACTTCGATGTTGAATTAACAGTAACAAGTTGTTTCCAACCATAAATCAACTTACTGACGTTTCATGTGATGTTTATTTTATCGTCTCAGTTTACAAATATTCGTAGCTCCCGATTCCAGGGAAATGCTGAATATTTCCAATATGTTATTTTTGTAGCAACCGTAACAGTTATGTTCAGCCGCCTTCTTTATTAAAAATTGTAATGAGCTTTTTAAATTTTTTTTCCATAAGATTTCAATTCTGAAGGTATCAATTATTACTGGAGAAGATATCAAGCAATTAGTTAGTTTTTTCGCAATGTTCAAGCCTTTCAAAGAAAAATGATTGTTTCAACTCAGTGCAGTATTACCGTTTCTAGAGAACCATTTGATGGCCCAAATATGACATTATCATGAGAGATAATCTTTCTAGAATCAAGTTTTTTACATAAATTTATTTGACAGTGAACTAGGTGTTTCTCCAGGAATCGATAAAGATGGCATCCAAAAACACAGCTCGCACGCCATCTTTAAGAAAATTTCAAACAGCAGCAACGACTGTTCAACGCAATGCACAGTATACAAGGAAGTTCACTCAGTTAGCTGGTAAGTGGGAAAGCGGCTTAAAAGTGACTTTCATTCGCAGAGACGCCAAAACACAAACAAAATTTCAGTTATAACAACTGGCTACAGGTGAAACTATAGTAGCAAATACAAGACTCGATGATTTAAGCTTTTCGTTGTAACATTGTGTTCACTGAGATGATTTATTAAACATGATGTCGAAAGCTATCGATAATAAGAAAAAAATCGTAACTTGTTTGTGGTGATCCAGCAAAACACATATACATATGATATTCATGAAACAGATTCAATTTACTCATTATGGATCCGTTCTAATATTTTAGTTTGTCTACTTCGACGTTAGCGTTGACTAGAAGAGGGGAAAACATTGTTATTTTCTGGGTTTTTATGAGCGTATAAGGAAGACGTAGCTCTACGATGAGAATTAGAGCACGACGGGTTCATCATGCGCGGTCGTTTATGCAAAAAATACTGATTAATGTGTTTATGATAATTAATTAATTTTGCTGGGGAATTAGCCAGGTGATATGGCCAAGTTCGCGCTAAAAATGAAATAACTATAGTATTAAGATACAAATGGGGAAGCCTTGAGATGGTGCATCCTAAATCAGGAATACTGGAGCCATTCAGCACAATGTACCCATGCCACGGGCAGGTGAAGAGACCGAACACATCAGACCAATGCAAATATAGGCCCACTTAAGGTCAACTTGCTGTCTCCTAATTTCAGCTGTAAACTGTTTTCTTAACTATCAAAAGGCCAAAACATATACAAATAATATAAAATAGTTTGCAGTTTTTTTTCAGAGCGTTTGTCAGCCAAGCTCTCGTGATTAATAATTAATAAAAACGTAAGTACTTCAAAAAAGTCCGAAATTCCTGCGCGTGAGGAATGGTCTCATTGCTTTTAACTTGAAGCCCTGAGAACTCGGGCTACAGCTAAATACACTTTTAGCATGTTTGCTTATTTTCAAAAGAAATCCTCAATTTATTTCGCAAAATAGTGTTGCTTCGCTATGTGGCCTTTTTTTCTGGAACGAAACAAATTAAAGTTGGAGAAACTTGAACCTGTGTTAAGTACAAGGCTAGTAAACACACAAAGAGCTTATAGTACGGTCTTTGGTAAAAAGGAAAAGAAACTGCAAAAATAGTTTTTCTGTTTCAGAGTTTTTACTATTGAATGAACTCAAGCTAGTAACGGATAGCAAAGACGCTAATGTTGTGCATTCATTTATACACTCGGCGTTTTTATTTTCTAATCAAAAATAGATAATGCACCTCTAATATGTTCGTATCTCTCCTCATTGCTCTTTGTTCAAAATGTGCAATTAAAGCAGAATTGGGTCGTTACAAGTCTGAAAACGTGAGGTCATGCACAAAATACCCGACAACTACAATCACGTCGACTGGAATCGGGCCTAAGCAACCACTCAATTGCGCTGTCAGTACCTGACATAATTTTTCCTTTTCCGTGATATTTTGATGTGAATATTTAATTTTCTCAAAAAAGGATTATTTGTTTGTTGCAAGGTGCTAATCTTTATAACACGCTTTGTAACGCACCGTTAGAGCTGTTAGAAAACAAAGTCGTTCTTAAATTTACGAAAAGACACCAAACAGATCTTCAAGTGCAACTATTCATATTAAAATTAGGTTGACCCTTTGGGCTTGGGGTCATCAAAGACAAACAGGCGGCTGGATGGCTGAATATAAATTTGCATACCAACACTAAATTGAGCAACACTATTCGTGCACAAATCTTGGAGAGCTGAACTCGCGTTTAAACATGAACGGCCAAGAAGCAGAAGTCGCTCGCCAAAACTCCATGAAACTCAAAAGAATGATCTCGGACCGATCAGGTAGGGACAACCTAGAAGCCTTTTCATCCGTTTCTTGTACTTTACCTCTGCACTCGCTCTCGGAAAATGTTTGTACAATTTTATTTTCTGTGATTCATTCAATTAGCGCAAGTTTTCGCCCCCTGGCGCAATAAGCGCAATTTTCGCTCTTTCGTTGAAGTTCCAAAGCTCTTCCAGAAAAGTTTGCTAACTGCTTCCAACACTCGCATTTAGAGACTGACGATCGGATGTTATTAATCTGGGTGAAATAGATTAAAACTTACCATTCTTCTATAAGTTGTAAACAATTATCTACACATTGCAGTGCGTACCTTATCATTCCATTATCATATCACAACTTTCAGTTCACAGGCTCGTTGTTTTCATGTCAACAAATTTTACCAAGAGAGCTCTTACTAAGTTGTTAAAAGTTAAACAACATTTCACAATCGAGGACTAGTAACTTTATGAAGTTCAAAAGGGAAAAATAACAAGATCTATATAGCACTTTAGGAAATTGACGCTATTGCGTTCTTTACCATACTCAACCTCAAGTTTAGATAATTCTGCTACATCCCTTAAACCGAGTATTGAACATGTTTTCATATTTCAACCGAAGTGTTTACTAGCAAGACAGTTGACTGAATTGTTCACAGAGCAATAATTATCCCACATTTTGTCAGCGATTGACCATCGAATCTGTAAGATATGCATGGAATGCGGCGTGTAGTTATTTTCAAGTGATAAACGAGCCCTCTCAGGTAAATAAATTTTTACTCATCATGCGTAGAACGCTATCCCATGAAGAAGCGGGTAAATCAAAGCTTCACTTTTTCTTGGAACGGTATTCTTTATGGCCGTACATGTTGATTTTAATCACGATAAATATGGACCACTTCATCAATACATGCGAATATTAAAAATATACTAGCCTGTGTAATGAAGTGAGACGACTATCAATTTCAATCTTGATATTTGCATTTTACTTAATCAAGGGTGAAAAGGGAAAGGAAATCAGTCGAAAGACATTTCCTGCCGCAAATGGAATTAATATAAGGGGTTTGCTTCAGTGAAATTTCTATACAGTCTGTTGACAGGAAAGAAAACGATCGTGCAAACTTTTTAAAACTGTTAACTAAGCTCTATGTTTGCTCTTAATTGAAAAACATTCCAATATGAGTCGGTCTAAAATCGTCGCCGACGAAAATATTAACATCAAAAGTACTGGAGAATAATGGAAATTTATCACAACAAATTTGACGTTACATCATTCCAGAATTGTAAATATTCCTTGTTTTCCCTAAATGGAATAATCATAATAACAAAAGGCCCTTGAGACCACTTAACTCTGGTTTCATTCCACTATTCTATCATCATATGACAAATTGAACTACTTAAAGAATTTTAATGTTAATCTAAAATGCACATGAAAAAAAAAAAAAAAAAAAAAAAAATCGGTTATAATTAGAGAGCGATATTGAAAATCAAGAAGGTTCAACAACAGCTGTTTAAACCCAAACAATATCGTTGTGGAGTGGCTATATGTTCCCGTAATGGAGAAAGTAGTTTCGAGAGTTACACGACTGGCTATAAAAACAATTTGTATTCATTTCACTGTCTTCCAAAGTCCAATTAATTATGGAAATAATCACGCCCTGCTAGAAATTTTCTATCCGAAAAAAAGAAGCCATTTTTCATGTTTATTTACCGAAGTAGGAAATAAATAGAAGAACATCAAACTTTCGCGTTGTTTTCTTACTAATATCTTATTATGATAAGGCTGCTCCAAGGCTTCTTTATTTTTTAAACGCACATATAAAAAAGTAAAGATCTAAAAGATATGAGAACAGCGAATTTGCAGAATAATCGGAGTTTTTAAAAAATCTCCATGATATGTGGTGGAGAATAGAATGCTAAACTCGAGATCTTTTGTGAATAGCAAGGCTACTCTACAATGCCAAGACATCCTTCACTATCTTAAAGAAACACAGACTCTTTTAAGTCTTCTACAGACCAAGAGGCTAGAAAAGTAATGGAATTTGGCATTCAATCATTTCAAAAAAAGCACACTGTAAGATATGTGATTAGCGAATAGCCAGAATTAAATTAAAAGAAATCAACTAACTGTCAGGAACAAAAACAAAGCGAACAACGAAACAGAAAACTGAAACAAACTATTATCTTATAAACCATTTTAGAATTAAAAATCAGTGTTTTTTTTTTAATATCTCGAATAATTTCTTTTACCAAAGGTGAGAGAGAAGCCCTACACAGAAAAACGTTCACAAAATGGGTAAACGCAAGACTCGCTCAGGTAAGGCAAACTCTATCGTACTTTTTCTTACATTATGTTAACATTTTAATTTGTTTGAGCATTTTGAATAAATCATCTTAAGGGTATAGCGGCAAATTTGTGTTGAAATTGCCGAAACGATCTCAAGCGCGAGAAAATGCAATGTCGAAGGAGGTTCTGCTTTAAGCTCGGGGTCTCACTAGACTAGGAGGCGATGCGGATTGTTTCAAACAATTTTAAATTGTAGTAAGCCGTGATCAATTCAATCAAAGGGTGCCTCCAGGGCCCTTCTTAAACAAATGTAGCTGACGGCGGCATGATTGATCATATTGCATTGGGCTAGTAATCATGCTTTTACGCTTTTTTTCCCACAGCACGATCCTCCCATGGAAATAAAAGATGTTGTAGTAGATTTTATGGACGGGAAGATGTTGCTGAATATGATGGAAGTCCTTTGTAACACAAAATTGGTAAACGCAAGTGATTGTTCTCTGTTTTGAGGATCTATCCCGTTTAAATTTACCGCTCAATTCGTCAAATAGTAAACCCATATTGTTATGCGATTGACAAGTTCTCAATATTTGTTTTTGTATCAGAGGATTTATAGAAGGACTAAGACGTCTTTCAAAGATGATTTGATCGTGTACTGAGTCTGATCGTCCGGTTGAGGGTAGTCCTGAGGGGGTCTGTTGTCGGTAGTGGTGACTGACTTTTTGACATTCTGACCAAATACCAAAATCAGAGTCAGGTGAAAAGTTGATGTCAGTGGGGTGTCATAAGTCCGGTTCGTGAAAACCTGTCGGTCTGTTTTACCGTCAACATATTAGCTGTGAGACTGTGTAACTCACTCGTGACTGGTCAGTTTTTATAATAATAATAATAATAATAATAATAATAATGATAATAATAATAATTTATTTCTTATATTTACAATAACAGATCAATAGCGCTTTACAATATCCGAAGATATTAATTACAGACGGATCCAGTATCTGTGAACAGGCCTTAATAAATGCATCTCTTTCTATCTTGCTTATTCAGAAAAAAGAAAAAGGAAACTTGCGTGTTCATAAGTTGAACAATGTTGAACAAGCTATGAAATTGCTTGAGAAGCAAAAGGTAACAAGACCGCACAGTCTTTTTGTTTATACTTGTACTCCTTTTCAATGTAGTTCTGGTCTGTGATCCAGGAACGTATTTGTAACACGATGTACTGCTACGGCTGCTGGTTGCTGGGAAGGACAACTGATGCATTACCAACACGCCGCTGAGTTTTCCTTTTTTCTTTATTTTTAATCTGACAGTCAATAAGCCATTTTATTTTTCTTGAATGAGTGTTAGGTAGACTAAAGTTTCCATTGAAGGTAAAGAAATAGCCAGGGGATGTGTTCTTAGTGGAGCCGATGGGAACTTGCAGGAGTGTATGCGCAGCTAACGGTAGTGCAGTCTTAAACCTTTCGAATTTGGGCTGACAAAGTGAGGGAAAAACGCTAATCATCATGGTCCGAAATAACCGAGGGAGTTTAAGGTGGCAAGCAACCATACCCTTACTTAGGAAGCTTAAGGGTTTAGGAGGAGTATGGAGCAAACAGTTCTGTCTTTAAACAAGTACACTCATACATTAGTTTTACTCTTTGCATGTCTCTGTAAAATATACATATTAAATAACTAACTTCACTGTGTTTCTTAAGGTTAAACTGGTGGGTATCAATGCTTTTGACATTGTGGATGGAAAACCTCGTGTAATTCTTGGCCTCATGTGGAGTGTCATTCTCAGATTCCAGGTAAGAACTTCATGATCGTTTGCAAGCCAATGTTACCAAATACACCTAGTAAACTGAATGTAAGAGCAGGTTCCATGAACCATTGTTTATGTATGTCGCAAGAGCTAATGCGCTTTACGTCTATGCGTTTCTTCTAAGTCAGTTAGGGTCATTACAACTACTTGCATAATCATGATGAATCAGTGAAGTTAACCTTTGGTCTAAACGCTAATGATAAAGGCAAGAAGCTAGTTGATCCTCGATATATTAATCAATACTCTAAGAGGCGTTCATTCTCCACTGTGCCCAAGGAAGTCCAGCACAATTTTACAGCTCGGGAAAATTGTCAGGTAGTTAATAACTGATCAGTTCTCTAAGGTCAGTGATGCACTAGGTATTCTCAAAGAAACAAAAAGAAAAAAAAGCTCTAATTTTTGACTTGGTAGGTCCAAGAGATTATGCAGGAAACAGTAACAGAGGAGACGGCGAAATCGTTCAATGTCGAAAAGAAGCTTCTTGATTGGTGCAAAGAACGCTTGAAAGGGTGAGTGGGATGCAATTAAACGATTCCTTTGTGTATTTTAAATAATCTTGGAGGTTTTGAAACCTTTTCTTTTAATTGAACAATCTTTTCGAATCTAGGTATGAAGACCACGTCACAATATCTGATTTTTCTTCAAGCTGGAGAGATGGTCTGGCATTCAACGCTCTTATTCATTCCTACGGGTACGGAAAAATTGTAATAACTTAATAAACGCACGTGCAAGAAACAAATAGTGTTACTTTCTGTTCGAAAACAACGATATTTTCTTTTCTCTCAGACCTGGACTGTTTGACTTCAATGCCATTGCGCAGTCATCGACTCGAGCCAGACTGGACAACTCTTTTAAGATGGCAGAAAAGCACTTCGGCGTTCCGCGCTACTTAGACTCGACAGGTTTGTAATATTTGCTGAAAGCCTCGTATGAGCTTTACCTAATGGTATCGTCTTGTTGTCTGCGAAGTTTTCGATTTGAAATCCGCATGGGGATATATATCATCTTACTGCATAATTTAAACAGAGGGCCTGGTCCAACTCTAGAGGGTTCGAATCTTAAAAAGGAGAAACGGTTGAAGTTCTATTGTTCATATGACACATGCGATGAAATTAATTTTCCAAAAAATGCAACATCTCATCATTGTCATTGTTGCTTGAGCGTAGTGGACGAAAGTTGAGAATTTTTTTTAGCCAAAAAATTTGTTTTGAACGTTGAGATTTATAGTTACGACATTCAAAAAGGCGTTAATTGGTTTACTCATAACTGACTTAAGAGTATTGTTGTATGAAAAGGCTACAGACCTCATGTGAGGGTTGAATCATGCGATGGGTTGAATCAAAATAGGAATATGTTAAGTAAGTTCGTCAATTGAACCGATGCCATAACTTAAAACTAACAAAATTACAAACAGTGGTCTCTTACATGTAAGCATAATCTCTAATATTTGTCAAAATTTACAGACATCGACGTTGAAAAGCCGGACAAGAAGCTTATTATCATGTATTTAACTGAGATGTACAACTACCTTGAGGGAAACAAAGCCAAAGAAAGGGTAAGAAAAAAAATCATTGTATGATCGAGTTTTATTTTCGAGAACATGGCAATTATAGTTTTCATATTCACATCTCTTCCAAAACTGTAGAAAAGTTGGCATTGATTGAGCAAGTTTCGGCAATGTAATAATTAAGTCTCAGGGTTAAATTGGCCGTTTGATATCTCACTTTTGCAGAAGGCTTCGGTAATGGTGGAGAATTCTTGCTTTATCGAGAACGCAGAGGCTGTGGAGGGAGCCCTGAACGATGGCTTTGATAATTTGGATAGCAAAGCAGCCATCAGGTATGGTTAGGAATGCATCTTATGATTAAGTGACGTAAGATGAACTGACGATCGAAAACTGGTCGACCGAATCTGGAAATAGATACGCGCAGTTTCGATATAGTTGAGATACCCAACTGAAGATAGGTTTAGAAGCAGCAAAATAAAAAGAAACTACGTGGCCCCCTTTTCGGTACTGTCCACCAGCAAAAGACATTGTTGGTCTATATGAAAAGAAATGACCTTGATTAACTGAAGTTACTAACATGTCTGTGCCACTGAAACATCCTTAAATACATGTATTCACCACAAAATGTCATCTCACGAAATGATGTTTTCCATTAACAACTAAGTTTCTTTTTGTCAGTCAATCAGAACACGATAAAGCAGTTGCTGATCTTAGCAAGAAATTGAATGAAGTGGAAAGCGGATTGTCTGACGCGGAACACAATAAACCAGTTTACGATGATAATGATTCAGTTGATTTGGGAGAAGTAACCAAACAGCTAGAGGAACAACAGGTTGGAAATTCGTTACTGTAATGCATGACGTGCTGACTATGTATCAATATTCATCCCTCGTAAAGATAGAGCGATGACCTACCTATTTTTACTTAAAAATCATAATTTTCATCACTTCAATCATTGTTAATGGGCTATCTGAGTTTGAGCAGTGACGTAATTGACGCCTTTTTGCCAGGGCTGGAAATGTCAAAAGTGCCTTTCGTCAACAGTAAGATAACTCATTAGACAGAAGAGAACTACTTTTTCATTTAAATTGTTTTTAATTCTAAACAGAAATTTCGCCAGGACCTTGAGCCAGTAAAGTCTCGTACTTATGAAGTTTTGAATGAAGGACGATCGTTGATAGGGGAAGGATACTTTGATTTAGGTGAAAAGGAGCACTTCCAAGACCGGATGGATAACGTCGATAAAAGGTTGCAAAATCTTCTTGAGCAATCCCAGAGGGATCAGGACAAGTGAGTTGTTCAGGGATATGATTATTGTAACAGTGAATGACCCCGTGCTATGTTTTACTGCTCATTAACATTGATCGAAGAGCAGAGTTGACATTTACTCTCGAAAACGATTAAGTACTACCACCTTGAATACGTTAGATGTGAATCAAACAAGCTAAGTTATTAACGTAGTTGTTTTTTGGTTTTGTTTTTTTCCCGCTTAGGCTTTCACAGGAGAGATCCGTACTTTTGAAACAGCAGTTAAACAAAATGACCATATGGTTGAAAAAGGCCGAGCAAAAGATGGACAAAGAAGATGACATTGGCCCTACCTACGAAACTGTTAAGGAGCAGTTGGAGGAACATCAGGTAATTGTCAAATCAATGTTTTCATGTTACATCGAGGTATTCATGCCCCATGCGAACTGGCAAAGAGCATTTGCGTACTTTCAATGTTTAACACGGGAAAAGAAAAGTATCGATAGACAAAGAAAAAGCTCATTGGTAAAAACTCGTAAGTTTATTGATAGCAATATGTTGCGCATGCGGTTTTTTTTTACCTCAGAAATTTCAAGAAGGAGTTGGTGACATGTCTTTAGTGGCTTCGGTAATGAGGATTGATTCAACAGACCCAGATTTGGATGGTAAAACTCGCGAACAAATCAAAACTGTGAACGAAAGGTGGGCAACGGCCTGGAACTGGAGTGAGGATCGAAACCAGAAGCTAACCAAAGCAATGATCGACTGGCAGAAATTTCGAGATGAAGAACTTATTCTTCTAAACTGGCTCAGCCAGAAAGAGAAAACTCTCAAAGAGGTGTCGAATACTGATGTTGCTGACGAACAACAGGTCAAGGAAAGCCTTGAACTTCTTGAGGTAAGTATTACACCTAGTTAGAATAATTCAGTGGTAGTGCAACTTGTTTGACTTTCTTTCGGTTTCGAGAGATATAATTCTCCTTCAGAGGATATTCCTTCTCCACGCCATTTTGTATTAATCACCTGCATTCTTTGAAATAATTTTGAAAGTCATTCCTTAAAAGATAAAAAATTCGGCCACACGTATAATGATCGATTGATCCAGTTTTATCAAGTTTGTAAATATACCAACAGACAACTCAGAAGGAGCTTGAAGAACAGGAGGAAAGACTGCAAAGGCTCCGTCAATTGGGGAAAGACCTTATTGAGGATTCGGGTAGCGACGAAGAGACAACAAAGGAAATTGAAGCACAATTACAAGACTTTGACGACTGCTGGAATCATGTTGCCAAGAGAGTCATTGATGAAAAGGAAAAGGTGTGTAAACATAGATATTTTACTGGTTTCTAAAAACAATCTTGCATCTAATGTGTTGAGCAACATTTTGTGGAACCCTGTTGTACTTTGCTTAGCCATGAAAGTCGATTGCATTAACACAGTGATTGAAGTTCTGTGGCAGAGTCGCCCAATATCTCTACTGCTATTTCAGATTAATTTAGAGTCAGAAGAATTTTTTGCAGCTTACGATCACAAGAGCAGAGAGAGTTAGTAATATGTTATCTGCAACTTATGGAATCGATAAATAAAGAGAAAGATCGTAGGTTAAAATCCCTATACCTTTTACTGCCTCTATCAACGAGGCAAATCTGTGAAGGGAACGAAGATAGACGAATTAAGTTAGTGAACTGGATTGGAAATGGTGGAAAACGGGAAATCACTCGTCGGGGACTTGAAAAGCCTCGATTGATGGGATGGCTTTGTGCCCTCCTATCCCCCCACATTGTAATAATTTGCATGTTTATTTTCTCTTCCGTCTAGTTGGTAAATACCCAAAACAAAATGAAAGAGATGTATGACCTGGTGGATTCTGTTAATCAGTGGGTGGACGACGGTAAAGCGTTGATGAATGAATACAAAGAAGATTTGCCTTCTGACGAGCAAGAGAACCTTAAGAAAAGAGCTCAGGTACTTGTACGTTGTGCGGCATTTCATTAGCTAAGCCATTAGATTTTCGCTTTTGGTGGAACTAAAGCCTCAATCTTTTGTTTATTGACCTGAATTTTACTCATCACTTCATCGATGTTGGTCAGCATAATAGGATCGCCTCAACCCATCAAACAGCGCAGAAATATTATTGACACTATTCCACTGATGCAGCTTCAAAGAATGATCGAATTCGAGACAAACTGATTCATCTTTGGCAAATTGGTATCTTCGCAAATAGAACGCAAAAAATAAACTTCTGCAGATATTTGACCTCTCTTTTTCTTAATGTGCAACATTCACCCTTTTTCTTCGTTCTAGATTAAACTAGAGGAAAAGCCATCAATGCAAGTCAAGGTTGATCGAGTCAACCGGCTTGGAAAGGACGTATGTGAAATTCTTGACGGACCGTCACAGAAAGCCGTTAAAGGAGAACTGCAGCAATTTAATGACCGTTGGCAGGACGTGTGTCCAGCATTGGAAGGCTTCAGCGATAAGGGGTATCCAGATGTTAACGGAAATGAGTGTTGTATTGTTAGAATCATGAAAAGAAAGTTTAAATCTCTCTCATAGAGTAATACACAAGGCTATAGCTAATGAAAAGCTGCAGAAAATTAATTAGAGATCACGTTAGGTTAGGAAAATTATTGGGAGAATCACGAGATATTTCGTATCCACGATGAACAACTGTGATGCAATCCTTCTTCCAGACTGATTTTGGTAAACTTGACTCGGTAGAAGTAATAGCAAAATACCAATATAAATTAAGGAAAACGAATTGTAGGAAACGGCTGGGGAAACAGATTCCTTCAGACCTTTATCGCGATGGGTATGCTGAGTCCACAAGGATGAATAAGCTTTGTTATGGTCTTTGTCTGGCCTCAAAGTGGAAGATGATTTGAATTCGTTAAAATTTCAAAAGGGCCAAAGCGTGATATAGGTATTTTTTCCTGAACCCCATAACCACATAAATAAACAGAACTCTGCAAAACAGAAAATAACTCCGTTTTTCCTTTCAAAGACGCTTAGACTTAGTACATATGGGCGGGAATTCAAGAAAGAAAGTAAAAAAATTTCAGTTCTAAACTCAAGCGTCTCATTACATCGAAAGAATTGCTCAAATAAATGGTTCAATAGATGCATGCATAAGCCAAGCATTTGTTTATAGGGAAATTGTTAAAAACTCATTTGTATCCTTTAAAATTAGGTTAACAAGATATAAAGATGTATATGCCTTAATGCTAAACGCGGATAATTTAATTGAAAATATTACAGGCCCGCTGTGCAGACAATTGTACATGCTGCTAAAAGCACACAGCTACTCAAACGGTTGTATCAATTGGTTGAGTCAATAAAATATTTCTTTACGGTATCATACTTTGCAGGTTTTTATCGATCCCTGTGTTTTATTACGCGTGTAATACCTCAACTATGGGTGCGTACAGCACATATATTGAAGTGTGAAGAAATGGTCGATGATAGCACGATCAAATGACGAGTTTAGGATATATAAATAATTATTTTATTTCAAACCATCACATTAAGGCTATTCAAAATATGGGAAACACATTTTTGCCATGGGAATATTTCCATATCCCATACTATTCCTGGTAGCGGGCTCTTATTTGCGCTGTGGCATGAGTGCAACCTCGTTTCTAGCCCCCCCTCCTCCCCCTCCCTTCCACCCCTAAGTAAGGGAAAAGGCCCTGGGAACGAGGTTGGTACGGACGGCTAAGTGGGAAAGATTCGTACAGGCTAGCGTGCAAGAGGTCTGTGAAGGGCCTGCTTGCAAGCTAACGACGTTCTAGATTTCACCCATCTCACTCTACCCTCTCGCAATAATATTTCGGAGCTCTATTTTGAATTGGAAGATGATGCCTAAGTTGTAACATTTCTATTTAAACTTAGCTCTCTAAACTTTTCATTTTGCTACCATTTTATTGGTTCAGCTTAATATTTTCCGAAAGTACACCTGTAGGTGTACTCGGTATTTAGTGGTCACTTTTCCAATACAACATTTAAACGGCAACTGAAATCAGTTTTGAATATTCTTTATTTGTTTAGGTCTCGACAATACATTACCTATCGAGAAAACAACAGTCATATTCTTAGGCAGCCTGTGTGGCCCACCATTTGACAAACATACACTGAAGTCGATGGCACACTTGGCTTTGTCCCCAAGCCCTGTGGCATTTCCGTGGCATTCATCGGCTTCTTTCTTCCATGTTGCCTTAAAAGAGAATTCAGAATTACAATGTTGTGCAGTGGATGATAAGTACGCTACGGTGGTAACAACTCTCATGAGCTCATGCTCTACTATGCAAATCAAGTAAAATCAGATAAATATATTTATGATTTTGATAAAAGCTGTGAACATTTTTCCACATGTTTAAAGACTTCACGCCCTGCCGGCTGCCATGTTAAGGCACTAATAGAAAGTTATATTTACACAGCAACCAGGTGGACAATCAGACGTGGTTTGATGCTATTCTGGTTTAAAGGTCTAATGTTACATTAAATATTTAAACCAGGGTAGCATCAAACCATGTCTACTAATAGAAAGTTGCGCGCAGATAAATTCTTAAAATATATTTACCACGTGGGGTGGAATGAGCTGAGCCATACAACCCTTGCAGGCTATACCAAACATTCCATGGCAGTCTTATCTGGTTGTTATTACAGCCATAAAGGTCAATTTGGCATTGCTGCAAGGAAACCAGATTAATAAATGTTAGAAAAACTGCTTTGAATGGAGTGCGCAATTCCGATCCTGTACTACCTGATATGCTCATTACTACGTAGTGTATTGCGTTTATAACTTTTAAATTTCCATCGTAAAAAGGAAAAATAAAAGGCTACAAACACTACCGATGTCTGATTAGTGATTCTCACTGCAAATGGGCCCCGAGTCGGAGCTAGTGTTGGAGGCATAGGCTTCTCAGGGGCATAAGTCACAGGAGTAGGTCCCCCCCCATCCTTCAAACATTTGCCGTAATTATAAAAACAGGCAGCCTTTGCCTTTATTCCTTGTGCGTGGCTAACACTCCAACTGAAGTCATTGTCGCACAGAGTCTGGGAAAAAAGGATTAGATTAATCAGTCAACGTTTTAAGACAATCCTTGTTCTAAAGTATTAATTTCGAACTCTCAATTGGTCTTGCACAAGGACAATGAATTTTTATCTAGAAACTCTTCATTAAACACCATACCACTTGATCCTTGCTAGCGAAACCTTATGATGTCGAAGATGTGAACGATGGGGAAATACCTGAAAAGGCACGATTTGGTTTTGGAAAAAATAAATTAGTTGTTATTACCACATAGTATGGCATTGTAGGGACAAGAGCTGCCATGCAGTCTTTGTATTCGATCAAACATTCCTTCGCGCTGCTGTTTTCGGCTTTGTAGCAGTTGTACAGATCTTTATGACAACCCTAAAGCAAAAGTAATTGCTAATAATAATTTTTATCTAGACAGCTTAAATGATATACATGCAGGAGGTAAAACCGTTTTAATCGTTAATCTTAATTGCAAAATGCCCAACGCGTGCAAACTTACTGTAAACTGACCGCTCCCGCTGTCGTACGTTGCAGTCATTGGACGCTTATCTGGGGAATAGGTGACAGGGGTCGGTCCTCCGTTCTTCAAACATTTGCCGTTTTCAATATGACATTCAGCCTTCGCTTTTATGCCTCGCGCATGACTTGTACACCAGGTTAGGTCCTTTTTACACAAAGTCTCCCAGCAAAAAAGATAAAATCACGACCACGTTATAGCATCGACGCCTCAAAATGCTGCACTACACTTGTTCGACAAAAAGTTTAGTCTTTCGACGAGTTAAGGCTGAAATTTCGCAGGTTTGTATGGTGTGCTAAAAAAATTCTTTTTTTGTGTGACATAGAGGACGAGAGGACGGAATACGACCTGCATTCTTCAGTCAAAGAGTGTCGCATTTAGGTTGGTAACAAAACAATATGTACCACTACGACTTACACAAAATGAGCGCAAATTCTGAAACGCATTTCTTATATTTCAGGTGGACTTTTCCTGAAAGTTCATCCGATTTGGTTAAACCCGGCTGACAAATGATATCCATGAGTGTGAGTGACGAATGCATTTTATTTCCCAGATCTAGAAAGAACAAAAACAAAAAAGGTTATGAGGGGCGAGAGAACTGGTCAACACTATTGCTTTTGGATATAACTGAAACTCGGGCTAAATAACGCTGTCTGAAATCAACCTGACAAAATGAAAGAAAACCATAAACGACTAAAGCAAACAAAAAGATGTGCTGTATTCACGTGGAACTTACCACAAGTAAGGCATAGTGGGTATAAGCGCAGCCATACAATCTTTATATTTCACCAGGCATTCCTTTGTGGTGCTGTTTTCCTGTTTATAGCAGCTGTAGAGATCTTTTTGGCATTGCTATAAAAAGGATTCGAAAAATATGCATCATAGAGAACCTTAAAATGTGTTGTTAAATGTTTCGCACCAAAACATTGGTTTTTCTTCAAGACCTGTCCATTGTAGTTGCGAGGAGAGAAGAGTTTCATGGGATAGATTTCCAGTTTTGTAAAACTAAAATTACACAGGAATAAGGATTGAGAACCAACAAAATTTCACGATATAAAAAGCATGATTTTTAAGAATTTGTTAAATTTAATAATCGACATGGCCCACAAGGAAACAAATTTCCTGCTTCATACCCCAGAATGTAGCTCACACTAAAACTTGTCTCACAAAAGGAAAGAAAATTCTTACTTGTTTTAGGTAACTACCGTCTTACTGTATTTAATCATATCAAATAATCTTTAGCTTTTAAGATCAAAAGCAATTTTTTTAACTGTAGATAGCAGATACAAGTTAAACTAGGCAATAGTGCGATTGTCATGAAAGGCTGTTATTTTCGGAGTAAAGTGTACAGATATTATTTTCAACTGTTTCAGAAGTGGGTGGTGATCGGGTCATCTTTTAAACGAATTGTTAGAGTCAGAAAGAAACTCATGCCCGGCCTGTTCGCTGATATGAAATTAAATAAAAAGTATCTCAGTTTATCGAGAATACTTCTCGTTCTCGTGATAATTGCCTTGTTTTGAGCTCATTTATGGCTGGAGTACCTCATCAGGCCCACCCCTTCCTCGATCGAAGAATCATCTGCAGTTGCTTCAAGCTGTTGTTATGTCATGTACATTGAAAGATGGCCTTCTCATGCGCTTCTCAATCGCGTTTGATTTTCATTTATTTCTTCGTTCTTCTTTTTCCTCTTCGAAGTCTAAAAGGGAGAATTATTGATTTGATGCAAATGTATCATTAGGACGTAAAGACAGCAGAGTGACAATAACTCTCAAGAAAGAAACAACAACTTTGAGTTTAAATTTACAAGACATGTTTCGACATTCCCATGTCATCTTCAGTTGCAAATGAGCAAATTTACAAATGTACAACCGTTAAATGCTCATTTGCAACTGAAGATGACATGAGAATGTCGAAACATGTCTTGTAAATTTAAAATCAAAGTTTTTGTTTCTTTTTTGAGGGTTAAATGTATCATTGGTTAAGAAACGATGGTGAATTTTGATGCTAATCCCGACGTTTCGAATCCCATCTCTGGTACGTCTAATATCAATGGAGCGAAATGGTAACAGATTGCACAATTGATAAAGGACATTCACATTCACGCCGTTTCTTCTTGTCGGTAGCATAGGTGATCCACTGTCGAAAGTTAGTGTGTTCCTTAATCGCGGGTATCCATGCCCAATTAATTTAGAGCTAATTTCACGATGCATCGTGCCAGTTATCGCTACTAGCGCGGTGTCAAATGAAGTACTCGATCATTATACGTGAGCGCTTCCGTCGTCGTTATTATTACTTGATGTTTTTGCATTATGGTCAGCTGTAACTTCATTAGGTTTGAAAAGAATCCCAACCCCCAATGTCTCCCTGCAAATCTAGATGTTGGGGCGAATTGGTGAGTGATTTATAAGATCATGGACGAGGTATTCTTAAACCTCAGCAGATCAGAATTAAGATACTTTCTATGTGGTAACGTCGGAATATACTATAAAGCTTATCGAAGAACGTGGCGGGTCCTTTTAACGACATTTTTTCAATCATCGCCAATATCGCTTTCGTCGCTCGCGACATTTCAGGTAACATCTCCATGAATGAGTGGTGTAATGAGAATTTGCGAGTATAATATTTGCATTGTATTGAGGAGCATTAAGGTTCAAAAACAATCTATAAAAAGTGAATAACAAAACAACTTCATATTTCGAATGTTCTTGTATTTCTATTCTAGTTAGGCACATCTAAAAACACTACTTCCAGCACTATTCAAATCATTCTTCCGTTGGTAATGGTAGAGAAGTGGTTGCCGCACCATTTTTGAGACATTTTCGGAGCTGTTTAGCGCAGCTGAGCCTTTCTATAAGAGTCCGAGCACCACCAAAACACTCCTTAGCCTCGCCAAAGCACTCTCAAGCCTGTAAATTCAAATCGGAAGAAAGAAAAAGAAGACAACAACAACATGAGTAATATAAAACGAATAAAAACTGACCTTTTCTTAGTTCCCTTTCAGGATATAGAATGATGTATTTTGAATTTAAATCTTAACAGTTCTAAGATGTATGATTTTGAGTTTTAGTAGAGGAGTCTATTCACGACATGTTCGGTCCCATGTTGGGCCTGTTACGATTGTGCTCGGAAACTTTTGAGCAACACTCGGCATTTGGAGCAACTTTTTGCAGTTCTAGCAACCTTCAGCAATTTTTGCCTTTCTAAACAATTTTTGAGAAAAATGTGCTTATATGTTTAAAGCACATATCAAGCACGAAAAAGTTTGTAAATTCATATGAAAACTACGATTTATGCAAGTTTCTTAAAATGTTTATCAACCTTTTGAACACAAATGAATGACGGGTTTTGTTCCGTTGGACTAAGGTATTCATTTAAATTTGGCATGTTAGGGAAATGTCAAGACATTTAGGCAACAACTATTAAAATTTAGGGATCACTTTTTTTGATTTTTGGTAATATTTTAGCAACTTTTTGGCCTTCCAGTGAGCAACTTTCCAGCATTTCAAGAGCACCATCGCGACAGGCCTACCCAATATCTAAATTTCAAATCTTCATTCTGTCTTTCGTAATAATTGCGAATTTCGTGTGTAAATTTGTATCCACTAGTTGAAGTCTTTCTTTCGTTATATCAGTAAGAATGATTCATTTATTGGTCACTCCTTATCGTGAACTGAAGGGGAGAAAACGACTGCTGAAGCAACAAATTCCCTACTTCGTTTCGAAAACATTGCACTTTGAAATCGATTGCTTAAATCATGCTCTTGTCTTCAGTCTCACCACATATACTGGTGCCAGTGCCTCGATACAGGCACCGTAATTAGCTGGAAAAAATCCCTTCGGCATTTCTGTGTAAAGTTTAAAAAAAGAGGAAATACAGAACTGCAACGCAGTTAATATCTCAAAGGAGCTTGAGGAAAATTCTTAGAGGCGTGGGTTTGGAGACTAGAAAGCCAAAAGTAAAAACTTAAACTTTATCATCATGGACGTGGTAAGGATTTTTCAAAGGGGAGGGGGGACACCTTATCACCCTATCGTACCTAGGGTATCTACCTGACTACCATGTTGCATCACCCAAAATTTTGTTGCATGGACATTAAGTAGTGCATAACTATAAAAGAAGAAGGGGCATTTTCCATTAATCACCCCAGGAAACCCCCTTTACCTCCTTGTCACACCCTTAAGACTAATTATATACCTGTTAGCTGTGATTTGTACTGGTTCACGAGATTGTTATCAACTATTGTATTGACCCAAGACTAAGCATGAAGTATCGAACAGAAACTCACCGGGAAACCGTTCGAGTCTTCCATCTGTCCCATTTCTTCGATCGCATCGAAAGCAACTTTTTCGGGCTTTCCGTTTTTGATACACAAGAGAAGGTCCTTAAGACACCTTAGTTTCATTGCTAAGGTATTTTTATCTTTCACACACTGTGTGGCGTTGTTAAAACAGGTTTCCTGACAAAAAGAACGTTATGGCGATAAAATATGTAAATTACACATGGCAACTTTTAGTTTTTCTCTTCTCCTCAAGTGTTTTCAGTATCCCTTTCATTTGAACAACAGTTTCATAGTTAAACATAACGTTTTCCCAGATTATTGGTTCTCAGTAACCATAGAAAACCTTGAATCCTCACGGCTACGGCCACGTCTGTCATCGATCGTGGAGGTTTGTTATCAAACTGACAAGAAGCTAATACTTACCACAAATGGAGGTACTGTCGGCATCAGCGCAGAAATGCAGGTTTTATAATCCTTGAGACATTCGATGTTATCTTTGTTTCCCTCTTTGAAACAATTCCATAGATCGATTTTACATTGCTAGGTGTGTGATACAGATTATAATCATTAGAAAAACAAAATGGAGTAGTATGAATTCAGAATATATATAAAGAACTAACTAGCTAAATAGTTTGTTTTTATCTACGGCAAAGTTTAGGGAGGAAGTTTGGCAGATGGCTCAGCTAACTCCAAAGTGGCTCTCGGCCAATGATCAAGGAATGAAACGACTACGCTTTTGCCTTTGATAGCAAATATGCCAAAATGTAAATTATCATCGATCTTTGAGCCGTTGAAGTATCTTCTTCTTCCCTTTAATTAAGGACAGAATTCACCAAACGTTAGTTTTTGATTGTGTGTTGACTGAGGAACTACTCTCGCCTCATAATGGTGTCTTTCATATAGAAGAGCGAAGGTGATCTGTCCAATGCCTTTTCCTATAGAAGAATATCACCTACCCCATGGGAAATCTTAGTCCCCCCAGCTGTGCCCTATCATAGTTGTACAATGTCGTTTAATCGTTTACTAAAGCTACATCTGGTTTATTCTTACCAAAAATGGTGGCGGGGCTGTTGGTATCAGCGCGGACATGCAGGTTTTGTAATCTTTTAAACATTCGAGTTTGGTCGTGTTTCCAAGTCTGATGCAGTCATACAAATCGATGCTGCATTGCTAAACATAAACAAAGAAGACAATTAGTAGGATTAAGATAATTATCACGTTCGAGAATTTTGCTATAGTTTTGATTATAACAATAGTAATAATGATAATAAAAAATTGAGGGATACACGACCGAAAAGAATAGAACGAAAAAGGGCAAATGAGACGTTTTCTACACTTAACTGTACACATTAGAATAAAGGTTGATAGTTTCTAAAGAAACTGTTTGGCGCTGCGTCGGTGGGGGTAACGAAATAATGTGAATATATCAACAAAGTTGAAATGGTAAATTGGCCACCGTTACGGTTATAAAAGCTGACGTTTCAAGCGTGCGCCCTTCGTCGGAGCGAATAGAGGAATTGTGGGTTGTTTGTGCTTTTAAAGGCAGAAAATGGTTATGCAAGAGAAATTTGGTAGATAGAATATGATTTATTCGAAACCAGCAATCAACCAAGATAACTTTTTTTCTCGCATTTTTAAACATTGGCCTCTTTAGGAAGAAAATTTGCGGGGCGTGAACTCATGCTTACCGCAATTGGGTGTCGATCAGGAATCTCATCGTCTGCTTCAACATCAAAAAGGTAATCATTAAGATTATTGGCATGAAGGCCAACAAAGAAAGAGGCAAAGAGTATCAATGCCAAAAAAGAGTTCATCGTGTAGCTAAAGGTGTCCTTGCAATCCTCTAAAAGTCTTAGCTTGTGTTATGGTGGACCTTTGAAAAACAGTGCCCTTTTATATATCTATTTTTTGTTTTAGGTTTAGAAAAAAAACAAATGGGGTATTGACTTTTGCGGTAAAAATTACAGTTTACTCAGCGGGTTAGTCAAGCTAAGGTGTGAACAATGAAGTTATTGAAACCTTTTTTCGTGGATTGCAAACATTTTGAACAAAAGAATTTTTGCTGGTTTTCAATTGAATCAGAAGACTCGTTTATTGAAGCTCTTCAAACAAATCGTAATGTGAAAACGTTCTCAGAAACACCGACTCACTGTTCCTGTTTGCTGGGCATTTCGGAACCACGGCGATAAAACATGACAGCAAACAATAGCTTTCAGAGCCATCGACTCTCTGTTATTGTAATTTCAGCCATCAAGCTTAAACTTTGCGGTAAAGAAACTAGCAGTCGAAAGACAAACAGAACCACATCAGCTGAGAGAAAAAAAAAGGTGGGTGGAAGTTCTTTACTGTTCCTTTTCAAACAGTTTTTTCTCCGTGACAAAAGATGCCCAAATATTGCGGCAGGTGATTTTATGACATCTCTTTGGTATTTGGTTGCTAAATCAAACCCTTTGCGAAAGTTAAAATAGGAAAATAGCGCTATGAAAGTATTAAAATTATATGATTATTGGCAAAAATATGACTACAACCTTTGGCGGTAGGTGCGTCACATGATTTCTTGGGTATTTCTAGACCTATCAGTGACGAGAACGCGTTTTCATCGAATTTTTTTTTAACCTAAATATCAATAATGTGTTTATGAGGAGGTTGTGAGTGTGAATTGCCACAAAGAAACATTTTCAACCCTATGTCTTAAGTATGGGTGGCTTGAGCCTGACTCTTCCTCTTCACTAAACCAAAATAGTAAGATCTCAAAAAGCGAGTTTGCTCAGTTGATTGGAATCTAATAAGAAGCCCTTAACTGAGTAAGCCAGAGGATGCTAGCAATAGATGCCAGTGAAATTAATTACTGTGAAACCCCAATGTGGTGTAGGTCATGGAAAACAGAGAAGTTTCTGGTTTTTATTACTAGCAACAAGTGAACTTTGTAACATTTCAGTAAGCTGGCACCCAATAATTCCATAGGCATGATTTGCCCTGTTGCAATCAAACTGCTCCTCCATTGTCAGAACCATAGCATCGAATGAGCTTCTTACGACACATATCGCGTCCTAGACGTTTATAGCAAGTAGACGTTTTATAAAGGTCCCAGCATTTTCCCTACGAACAACCAAACAACCGTGAATAAATAAAAAAATAAATACAAGTCGAGATACTTGAATTAAAAAAGAGTCTGAATTCCAAATAGTTTGTAATCGACAAGAATATTAAGACATGTAAGAAAGCCTATGTAAATGACAAAATGATAACGAAAATTTACTGCCATTGTACATGTATGATCTTCTCGTTACTTTTTTTATTCCCTTCTTTAATTTTTGCTTCAAGAGTAGGCATAGTAACATATATTCTCTTGAGATTTACTCAATGAAAGTTAGGCTGTAATAGTGTAGTTGGTTCGAGCATTGCTCTAGGTCAATCATCAATAAGCGAATTGTAAGAGCAAAGATTTACCAACCGTGTATTCATTTTAAGATTCTTATCAATAAAGATTTAGAAATGCAAAGACTAGCAAAAACTAACGATAAAAACCGACGTTTCGGTGTCATCATGACGCCATTGTCAAGGAGAAATAAAAAATGAAGTTTGTGGCAAGGTGTAACACTAAATTAGCATAAATATGTTACGAGCTAATTAAACAAATACTTTTGCGCGAATTGAATCGCTTTGCACGTTCAGAGTGGGTTTTAAGTCTCTGATGAAAAGCATTTCGTTCACCAAACAATCGAACTTGTTACTACACTTTTTCAGAATGCTAAAACGTTTCAGTAGGTCTTTCGGGACTTCGCTGTGCCGTTCGTGGTAGTGTTTATATATTGAAGATGCCTTTCGTTTATGTCCATCCACGCGTGTGTGTAAGTGTCCGCGTGTATAGCCCACATAACCCGCATCACACAGGTCAAGCCTAACCGTGTAAATAAAGATCAAACAGGACCATGCTGACACAGATTATCTTGCACAGCCCACCCATAGTTTCCTGAACTCGTGAGCACCGTTCTGTGACAGGTTTATTGAGTGGGCAAAATTACTCGTTGTTAAGCCTAAAGAAAGTTTTCGCACGGCTTAAATACCCGGAGCGCCTGGTAAATTCTACCATTAACACCTTCTTACAATCAAGAATTGTTGGTACGCAGCCCACACAGACGCCCAAAGAACCAATATCCATTGTTCGTGTGGTCATACCTTTCAAAGATCAAGAATCAGCAAATTATGTTAAGAAAGAGCTCAAGAATCTTAGCATGAAGGTGCAGACAACAGTCCAGCCAGTATTTGTTAGCCGCAAAGTTGGCCAAGATCTTAAAGTACGAGAAATCAAGCCACAGATTGTCAACCAACAACGCGTCGTTTATCAATTTCAATGTGACCTGTGTGATGCGGGTTATGTGGGCTATACACGCGGACACTTACACACACGCGTGGATGGACATAAACGAAAGGCATCTTCAATATATAAACACTACCACGAACGGCACAGCGAAGTCCCGAAAGACCTACTGAAACGTTTTAGCATTCTGAAAAAGTGTAGTAACAAGTTCGATTGTTTGGTGAACGAAATGCTTTTCATCAGAGACTTAAAACCCACTCTGAACGTGCAAAGCGATTCAATTCGCGCAAAAGTATTTGTTTAATTAGCTCGTAACATATTTATGCTAATTTAGTGTTACACCTTGCCACAAACTTCATTTTTTATTTCTCCTTGACAATGGCGTCATGATGACACCGAAACGTCGGTTTTTATCGTTAGTTTTTGTATTCATTTTGACATCGATAAAACTGGAGTAAGCATTCTTTCTGTCTCTCCCAAATCTTGCAGCTGTTTTGGACGCATGCATGGTATTCTTGGAGGCATCGCTGGAAGTTAAAATTTATAGATCATTGATCGAAAGATTAATCTAAATTAATCGAACGTTAGAAAGATTTAGTTAGATACCAGTGGTGTTCTCTGATTGAATTAAATACTCCTGTTGGGTAAGACTTTAGTCCAACATTTTAAAGCCCAAAAGTTTCCTTCTAAGAGGATTTTCAAAATGGTATATATCACCTTTTTTAATCCCTCGTTCTCCGCGGCAGTTTCCGTGTCACATACCTGACCGTTTATCAGTGACACTGATTGATTAAAAAACTCGATTTAAACCTGCATGCTATAAGTAATAATGTCAGTGTCAGTAACCTGGAATGGGTGTATGGTGGGTTTGATGGTTTAGCCTGACTCCTCCTTTCCTTCGTCGTCCTCCTCTTCGGCAACAAGAGGCCATAAATCATTAACGTTATTATTTTCAGTCCGATCTTTCTCTCTTTGTGCTTCAAAGACTTCATCATCGGTTGAAACCAATCCCAGAGCGAAAAATAGACAAAAACAAAACAGAAACCTCATGACTGAGATTTGAAACAACGAGTAATTTTGCCCACTCAATAAACCTGTCACAGAACGGTGCTCACGAGTTCAGGAAACTATGGGTGGGCTGTGCAAGATAATCTGTGTCAGCATGGTCCTGTTTGATCTTTATTTACACGGTTAGGCTTTAAACGACTCTTCAAGTTTTGTCCGCTTTTGCATACGCAAAAATAATCGCAGCGGGCGTGATATAACATGTCCGTTCAATCACTCTACGAAATAAATACGGATGAATATAACATGGTTCCATGGCATTGAAGCTCACGTGTTTGACTCCTTTGTATAATTTAAACAGATTCGTTTGAACAGCTTATACACAGTTTGGTTACAAAATGTTTCGTTATATTTATGAATACGTTTAATACGTTGTTAGTTGTCCTACGCGTTCACTGGCGGTAAGGTGTGTTCAATACTCCACCCTTAAAATGTCTAAACGACATGCTACCGTCAACTTAACAAATCGACAGTGGCTTAGCGTGGTCTGTATTCTTATCGACAACGATATTCGTCATCACAGTGGTGAAATTGTGGTGCACTCAGGAGGCACAGCAGAGTAAGTCCGCAATAAATTTTTTGTAACAAATTTTGTCCACAACAATTTGGTTTTTTACCACATTATCGCGATCAAAATTTCCGAGTCATCCACGTTTGAGAGCTGATTAAGTCATTGCGAGACACGGGGACGCAAGCAGCGTTGTTTTTACTCTTAATGACAAAGGCAAATTGGTGAATCAGGCTGTGACATTGCTGCCAATTCTGTTAAACAATAATTCACACCTTTTTCGGGCACTGTGGTTCATTTTGTGGGCTAAACTGGAGATTTTGTCTTTAAGCGTAGAGGAGGGGGGGTGGTAGAGGGTGAATTATTGCTGTAAAGGGCTAGAGCCCCCTTGCTCTCGAAACCAACAAAACATGCGTTGTTCTCCTTGTAAAAAAAAGGAGCGGTTCTGACCATCAGTGAATTAGTAGATTTTTTGAGCTAGGCTTTCACTTCAAAAATTTCGATGGATTAATGCGGTCTCTGGTTTTAAGCTATGGGCTTTGGTTTTATGTAGTGATTGTAAGGGTGGGTTGTCCTTTGTGCACAATGGATACCCAACGCGAATTCAAAATTCTTTTTTCGCATGATTTTGTATTCACTCAACGGCAAAAATATTTACCAAATATATTTCGCACTGATCAACTAAAAATAGACCTTACGATGATTTTAAGAGAGAAATAGATAGCTTTCTAGACCATGTAATGAAAACAAGAGATCACATCGCCCTTATTTCAGACTGTTTTTATTGTCGCCAACTAATTTGCAAGAGTTCCATTCCTTTAATTACTTGCATTAAGTGTCCTCATTCAGGCTTATGCCCGTAACATATTTTGAGCCTCCTCATACACTCTTCCTTCCCGAGAGCTTCAAAACATCCTTGGTTACGGAACTTCTTCCTGCATATACGCTGCAAAGCAGATTAAATAAAGTGAGACGGCGACTGAGCGCGTGTCGCTAGCCCAAACTCAAGAAAGAAAATTTAAAGAAGATTGTCTTAGACAACTCTCCATTCCCATTTCTCTGGAAACGGTTACCATCTCGCGAAGCTGGAATGTTATTTATTTATTTATTTAATCACTTTCACCAGAGTGTGGTGAGGGTCGCACAACAGAGCGAGGCTCCAAATTAAGTGCGCCCTATATCCCACCCATCCCACCCCAGGGGAGGACATCCATCACACAGTAATCTCGTGTGTGGGAAATTAACGTCTCCTACCCCAACCCTGCAGGAGACGGGACCTCCATTTATTCGTCCCTATCCGAGAAGACTAGAATATCTAACCGTTTCTTGATGTTATAGAAAGGTAGCAAATTCTTCTCAATTATTTTAAGACCCTGAGTGTTGGTCCGGCCGGGGCTCGAACCCTCGACCTCCCGCACAACAGTCCAGCGCTCTATCCATTGAGCTAACCGGGAGGCGGTATGGGACCTGCGCCACTTGTGAGATTTATTTTGCAATTATCGTCTTTTAGGTTGTCTTTGATCAGAGCTGACACATTTATGCATGTTGATTTTAGTCAATGGTGTATGCTTGTAAATCTTTTACTTACCGTATAGGCATTTAGGCATTCATAGTATTTAGGTATGCAACCGAACTGATCATCGCCCTCCGTGGACTCCACACATGCGTTCCACTTATCCAAACAAACCTAATCACAAACAGTGACTACAGTTAAAACAGAAGGCTTATCGTATCGAATTGTAAGGTTTAAGTATGAATAGGCCGCATTCGATTGAACTAGCCATAGTGATCAGCAAATAAAACCAATGTATTCCTGGATTATTTTCGAAATTCAACCGAAAATTTCTTTGATCAAAAGGTGCTGGTGGTTGCTTTCAGTTTGAACGTCTCTACCTTTTCTTATACGTGTACATTGAAAGCCAGCCCCACCCAGTTGCTTTTTAAGATCAAGAGAAGAGCTTTTAAAACTCACCTGTAGTTCATGTTTATCTCCTGGTGGTTGAGGCCCTGGTGGTTGAGGCCCTGGAGGTTCTGGCCCTGGAGGTTCTGGTCCAGGTGGTCCTGGTCCCGGTGGCGGGGGGGGTGGTGGTTCTTCGGCCAATACAAGGCTAACCGCGAGGATCACAGCAAGCGGGATAAGAGTCTTCATGTTAGGAATCGATTCTCTTCTCCACTAATCACACAGTAAGTTACAAAGGTATCTGATCAGCTAGTACACCTCGTTTAAATACTCGAAGAGTGATGGTGTGGACCAATCTGAGGTGATCCTCTTTCAATACTCACATGGGTTCGGGAAAATTTTGTGATTGGTTAATAGGTTATTAGGCTGTAGAGTAATAGTACCAGCTGTTGTTGTGTGAGGAGCTGTTTCAATAAGAATTCGCCCAGCTATCTGGATGTTTGGCCGGCTGCGTTTGCGGGAGTTGGACATCTGCTTGCAACATTTTTCTCTCGAAGCTTGACTGTGACTAATTTCTTTGTTTTTTTAATTTTTTTTTTAGTGAGAAAAGGACAAGGATTTTCCACCTTTGGCCCAGAAGCACAAAATCCAAAGGGGTATCAGTTGAACGCATAACAATTTTTCTTAGAGACAATCCAACCCAAACACTTACGTATTCAATCTAGTAATCAACTGAATGACATGGTGATAGTATCAGAATATAACAACTGGAAGCAAGAACCTTAACCGCTTATTACAATGTAAAATCTGTGTTTCAGGCAAAGGTGAAATCAATATACTCAAACATTGGAACCTTTAGATGCCACCTGAAGCAAAATGTCAGAGTGTTTGGTTAGCAATGTCAATATTTTTTCCTTTAAACAGGTGCCGGGAAAAACTAACGAAACTTTTTGGTGTTTTTTGTAGCCTTTACTTCACTCCAACTTATCAAAATACATTTCTTGCAATACATACTGAGAATATTTTATCGGTTTTTTTCTAAAAGATATATTTTATTTCTTTATTTGTTTGAATTAATTCCTAAAATACATCATATTTAATCATATGCCTATGCATCTGATAACCATTTATTGGTGCTATAAGTACTTGGTAGGTAAAATTATTCAATGGCCATCAATACTTCCAAACGACAGATTAGTTGTAATAAGGAGTAAAATTAGACTAAAATACAGGGCACGGAAAAAGATAAAAGGAATAAAAAAAAAAGACCACAAATAAAAATTTGAAAAAAGATGACTGCGCTTATGAGTTAGTAGCTTGAGCTATCTGAACTATGTTTTCCCTTTCTTCGGAATATAACCTCTGCATTGGACATAATTCTTTCTTTGATAAAGGGTGGATGTGAACGTTATTTTCACAACGATATTCCGTAGCGTTACTAGGAAATTAAATTCATACAGTGGATACAGTATGACTCTCTCCAATGTTTTCATTTGAAAAGAATTGAAATTACTTCAACCGCCATAACTCATATTAAACGACTGATGACTGAGAAAGTTCGATTGATATTGCTCACGTTTAGTATTATCCTTAAATTTGATTCAAAGTAGATGTCTTCATGTTACGAAGTAAGGAACGCTTAAAATGATTGACCTTCCTAAATATCGAAGCTAATTTACAATTATGGCATCATTCTTTAATTATATGTCCCTTAACTTATCTATCAAACTGTTGATAACTAATCATTTCCATTCTTAATAAACTGCAAGCTACTGATCCCATTCATGCTCGCTCATTGGAATCATCCTGATGAAGAAGAGAAAGGTTAGGAACTATATAGTAAGTAAAGGTCAGGCTCAAACATATAATTCTAATTTTTAGTAATGTCCTTGTCCTATTCCACTTTTCTCTTTGCCCAAGTGTCCTTCTCTTTTTTTTAGATAAGATAATTTTTGCAGACCTGACATATATTTGGAAACATCTCTGGTGAGCAGAAAATAACCTTTTCTCATTGTTGCTGGTTTCATATGATATCGGGTCTCTTGATGATGGAAATTACGCTTAGGCTAGAAATCTATATATATTAGGGCTAATTCATAAGATAACAAACCTGAGACAACAGCTATTAGAAACAGACTTGGCAAGATCGCGGACACACTCTCTGCACAGACTGTGCATCAATGATATCGTTTCCCTTTTCACAAAGGTTGTCCGTAGTCCATTGTTTGCACAGGTCGTGGTGGTCTTTGCAGTATTCAGCTGTGGCAGTGATGGAAGGAATTCGCCTAAATATATGTTCCGCATAACATGCACCTCTGTTGTCCCAGTATTTTTGGAACTCCTCAACAGAGAGACTATTAACGTTTTCAGGAAAGATAATTTGCACCAAAAGAGTATGGGAAAAATGACTTTGTCCATAGAAATACTCCTTGAGATTCTGTTGTTTTTTTTTTTTTATACTTTTGGAAAATGGCAGTCAATTGTGATGAAGCGTTTTAGGTAATACTTCGAGAGAGTAACATACCATCTCAAGAATAATCCAAAAAGGGTGTATAACGAGGATGGTTAAATTGAAGGGAAAGGGTAGATGTAGAAGTAAATCAATCTGGCATACACATTTAATGTGATAACCATGGAAATACTTACTATCATGGTGTCCATTTATATTATAGATGATGGATCTGTAAGCAGCCCTTACGTCTTTCTTTGTTCCTCCAAGGCGACGTATCAAAGAATAAAGCTTTCTTTTGATATCCTGAAAAAAGTGACCCAACTATTACATGACGCTTAAGGATTTTTGTAGGCAGCCTTGTAAGAAGGGCCATTCAATGCTTTGGCTTCCACGTAAAACTATAACAATGAAAAGTGATGTAACTTGTAATAACTTGTAATAAATGTAAAGAAATTTTTCTTTTCTGTAGTTTTCTGTAATACCACATTTTCATGGCTAGTCAAGGTTTAATGTTCTTGATGTCGGCCTCGGGCAATTTCTTACAATCGCAACGCATAGCTATTCATTGTTAGGTTCCTATAAAACGAAATCGAATTTTCGCTATAGGGCGATGATTATTAAAGGAAACAAAAAATCACTTATGAAAAATACAAAGATAGAATCCTGGTACAATTACCTTCCTGAGCTTTTCTTTCTCAATTTCATCTTGCTGTGACTTATTTGTTGCGGTTGAATTATGTTTTATTACATCTTGAAGCTCTGTGCCGCCATTTTCCAAATTGCTTTGTTGGCGAATCATTTTATATTGATCCAACTGCTTTAAGGTAGCCGCCAGCTTACTAGTGTTTCCTTCTTGTTTCATGGGTGGACTTACTGTCATTTCCTTGCCAACATTTAAATCATGTTTAACCTGTTTAATTCCAGGGAGTGGCTGCACTTTATTCGTAATGGTTTTATTGGCAGCAGTAGCTGAATCAGATCCCATTCGACGTTGGTCAAGATCTGTATCTTAAGAATGATAAGTATTTCGTTACAAAATTATTATCACTTATGATATTTTTTAGCGACTAAAGCACTACACTAAATGGTGCATACATAGATAGGCATATTGAGACCATTAAATGTTTTGAAATCCTGACTTATACGCTCTTTGAGAATGTTTTAAAAATATAATACACTTTTTACCTGAATCTGGTCTTGTAATAAGTTTCCCTCCGACAGCTGTAGATTCATAAACATTAAATCATGTAAGTAATTTCTCCAGATAGTTTCATAAATATTAAATCATGTGAGTAATTTCTCCGGATCATAATATTTCGAAGCTTTCTGAACAAGAGTTCATTGTGGCTTTATGTCTGTTGACTGCTATGGTCTTTATTGCATGAAAACTTAGTGATATGCTGTTAAACCTCAGTAACAGCTTGTTAACGTTTAAAGCGATCTTGGTAAAAGAATGAGGGCGTTTCCTTTTTGTTAATGTGGTACTTAGCTCGTCCCAGCCGGCTAACTGCCTTCAGAAATCTTACTCTTCTTTTAGGAAGTGTCTGTAATATAGTATAAGTTATCAACAAAGAATACTAAACAATTCTCGGTATTAATTAAAGGTACAGAAATAGTCTCCACAATTAAAAAACTCAGCATCATTTCTGTTTTTTTTTTTTCGCTTACATAGTTCTTACCTCTGCACATTCTAAAGGTAAGTAGTGGTCTAATCATAGGTAGCAGCTCATATTTGGATACAGCCAACACGTGATCTTGTGCAGGATGTGTTGCTATCTCTTTCAGCTGCCCACCTTCAAACTCAGATCCAATCCCCACAGCCTCAATTCGAACACCTCTGTCTCGCATCTCACGTGACGGAACAGCAATGTCATCAATTGATGGTGTAGTGGCCAGGACGAGAAGGAGTTGAGGGATACTTTTACGACCACTATTCTTAAACCAGCTGGTTTTTATGCCGGTTAAACTTGATCCTGTGAAGAGTAACGAGGAATATATCGAGGAAAATTTCAAATAATATATCATACCCCCATTTTTTCCCTAGCCATGGCAAGGTTACTTGCTAAATCTCCACATCGAGTTGAAAAATTTTTATACATAGATATAGCGTAGGTACTCATAAAGCTAAATTATTGATGGTGGAAATCACTTTTGTGAGGCTGCTCATCAGGTAACTCTCCGGTAACCTCATAATATCTTGTTCAAGCTTAAACTCGTAAATGGCAGAAAATGGGAATGCTGATTGTCCATTTGTGCCTATTACCTAACAAAAATGGTCCACCATTATATGATATTCGGGATATTGCTGTGTCGAGGCTAGGAATGTCATTGAATCCCTCGAAATCGAAACTCATTCGCGGTCCTCTGGACGCGGTGGCAACTGCAATGTGGGTGTGATCCTTAGACACTGAGAACGATTTAGACAGGCCCTTCGTAAAGTCCAACAACTTTTCGAACTTAGCTTCCGTTACTGATGATGAGCCATCTATCAAGATTCCAATGTCGGCTTTAGCGGAGCAAACTGTAACACGGGAATTCATCATTAATAGGGTGTTGAAGGAGGAGTAAGACAAACATGTTTGTGAAAGGAAAATGAAGTGTGAGATTTGGGAAACTGGCTATCTAAGGAATAAACTAAAGATCGAGAGTTGGAAAATACATCTTCTGTGAATTTGTCTCCAAGTACCTTTCCATCAATATATGAATATTGACAGGAAAACGTTGAGAGCGTAGTAAGAGGTAAGGTGACGCAGAAGAAACAACAAATTGAATAAATATAAGATACAATGAAAATATCTGGCCAACACAAAAGACTTACTTTTATTTGCAAGGTCCTTTAATGGAAAGTGTTTGTTATTAGATCCTGGAGTGTTCTCTAAAATGAAAAACGAGACTGAGAAATACAAATGACTTCTAGATTTTTGAAGTGGAAATAAAGATTACAAATGCATAAGGTACTTTTTCACTCTAAAATCAGAAAGACCTATTGCGTTTATCAGGGGCGGATCCAATAATTTTTGATTGAGGGGTCCAAACTTTGGTTCAGAAAGGACTGTTGGACTCTTTTGAGGCAAATTACTTCTCCTCCACACCCCCTCCTACCAGTCGCGGTTGCACGTTATAATTCCTTGGTCGCTTACCGTTTACTTGGATTCATTAAAAAGATCAGTTAGTTAAAAGTGATATACGATCCTGTCGATGTAAGAATTTCAATTTCAAAGTTGTAAGCGTCAGGTCTGTTAGGGGGGGGGGGTCCGGACCCCCGGACCCTCCCCCTGGATCAGCCACTGGTTTATTGACCTCCAACAATTTTGGTCACAATTTTGGTTATCTTCATCAGTAAATGCGACAAAAATTTAAGAACTCCATACCAATAGTTACTGAAAAACCAAGTCTGTTTAGATTACAATATGCGAATGCCTCCAACAGAAGTTCGAGTTACTAGATTCCGCGCAGGGGAGTCGACTTCTCCTCTTCTATTCACATGACATCCATTATCGTTCACTAGTTTTTAGGCTAATAAAAACCGGAAGGTTATTTTTATGCTGATATCTTTTGCCATTACGAATCTGCAGGGTATACAGATTATATCATTGTATTCCTTGCTTAATGACTACATAAGGGAAATTTGAATCCGTTTGCTATATTTTGTGAAAGTAGGGAAGAACGTGAACGTGACAGAATATCTATCTTGGACCGTCTGAGTTATTCAAACATCTCTATAGGGTCGTTTTGTTCGATTTTTTCCTCTTTGGTTATGTAAAAAAAAAAAACAACAAACAAACAAACAAAGGAATTGAATAATTACTGTACCTGTTGTCATATTTGCACTGTTGTTGTAATTTGTACTTGACTCTTCAGTTTCATCATGTTCCTCATCTGGAGACACCCCACTCTGAGAGACTGACTTCGGTTCCGTCTTGTACATTTTAGATGTTTCTCTGAACGGGTCCATCGTTCTGTTATCTTTGGAGCCACTCTCGAACAGTGTATCTAAGATGCTTGAGTGATTTGACGGTGGATCAAACATCGCGTCCTCGAAGGTGTCATCATTGGTTGGAGTGCTTTCTGCTTGTGCTTCTTTTTTATCTGTAGCATCATGGCTAGTGATGGGCTTGCGAATAGCATGCACTGAGAAAAAGATATGAGGCATATGTTGCTTACTTTCTAGATGTAAAATTTATACCCAATGGGATCAGTTGCAAATAAGTGCAACCTCGCTCATGAACTTTACGGGCATATGGGATCTTTCAAAAAGTAAATTTGACATGGAAAACATAATGTTGAATTATGAATAGATAATTTCTGCATTCTGTTTTCTTGTCGATTTCACTTTGACATAGCTTCTATGATAGGAGAAGTGCCATGAAGGGCTCATCGAGTGAAGTTTTAAAATGAGTATGATCTCATCGCGCCAGCTGCACTTAACGTCAACATTTTTCTCGATAACGCATAATTTTTTACTCTTTTTGGACACCTATATTGTTTGTCTGTTTGTTTTTGTTCGTGTATTATCTCTAGAAAGGGAGAGAGAGGAGACAGCGAAAAAGAAAGAAAAAGAAAAGCATGTCCTTCTACAAATCACTGAAATAGATCTCCATCTTTACCATTCGTCTTCCCACGAAAAACAGATGGATTGAGCTATTAACCCAGAATGAAAACCATACAACACTAAGCAGGTAACTAATGTATCAACAGAGGCTTGTCATCTAAGCCACATTTACTAATTTGCGAATTAGGCTAATTAAAAGGAGATAAGAAAAAGCAACCAGGACTCTCAAAAAAAGAATGAGGCCAACCATTAGTTTTCTTCTTTTTTGTTGCTCTCCTTCTTTTTCTGAGTAAAAGCTTTTTTAAAAGGGTGTTCAATCCACCGCAATAATGCTTCTCGTAAATTTGAGCAACTACTTTGCTTGCAAGTTTTACAGCCTCCTTAAAGTCACCATGATATACATGTGTTGAACTCGGGTAACTGGCAATTTTTGCCAATTGACCAAGTGAAATCTTGTTTCCGAACCCAACAGCAAATATTTCCACGCCACTTTCCTCAAGTGACTTCAAAGGTTGTGTTACGTCATCTGAAGACTTTCCATCTGTTACCACAATCAAAATGTGAGGGACGTTAGGTCGGCCACTAGGATTTAAGACAAGTTCTTTCACATCAGTCAAACCTTGGCCTATTTTCTGATCACCAAATGGAAGCGGTATAAGGCCAATGGCAGTAAGTAAAAGTGTCTTTTTAGTAAGTCTGTTGAAGTCTACAACAACGTGAAACGTTCTTCCCTCCACGACAAGTCCAAGCCTTGATTCCGTTTTTGAGACGTCAAAAGCATCAACCACATATTTCATAAACAAAACAGTGCGAATCCAGTTAGGAACACCCATCTTCCCAGAGCTCTGAACAAGAAACACGAGATCCACCTTGTTAGCCCGTGGACCTGCGAGGTAATAGATTTTGTTGGATTCCTCACTCAGGGACATTTGGCTTCTTATCTCTACACTGACAGGGAAACAACGTCACGTGTTGGATAAATTGATCCAGTTGTACCTCTGATCTGTGCAAATTTTTGATTAACTGACATTATAGTTCAATGAACAAAAACCTACGGGGGTTACCTTCTTTATTTTCCTCAATCTTTGGCTGCTTCGGTGAAGGTATAGCTGCAGAGACAATTTTCTGTTATTAATTTAAGTTTCTCTAGCTTTTCCGTGTTAGGGGTTGACGGTGGGTTCTACGTTTAGTGAAGACGTTGTTCTTTATTCTTTTTGTACAGTCGCTTACTCAGGCAGTCAAAGTTTATGAGCAATTTGAAATGAAATGCGTAAATGAGGAGTTTGTTATAAACTTGTCTCCAGCAAAAATGTTCCACCGACCACGATTGTACGAAGTAAAAAGCCCCGAAAATTCTTCATGTTAAACCGGTGGATAAATTCGAAATAGTAATTAAAAAAGATACGCAAAAGTGACTCCGAGCAGGGAACGCTTGACACTTCAAACATACCTTTTCACGAACCAGAGAGCTTTGTGCCAAAGTGTGGACCAACTCTAATTTCACCTTCTTTATCGAAACCTGACATCTTGCAACATTTTCTAATGACTGGACAAAATGGAAAAAATCCTATGTTTTAAACTAACAAAAATCCTTACCATTTGGAGAGTACGAGGTGGCTCCTGTATCGGTTTCCTCACTTGGAGTCTCTAAAACATGTTTAAACGTTATACGTAAATCTTTTTTGGATAATTTCCGACAAAACAGAACGTATGTTATTTAAGCTATTAAAAGACTTTCGAGTTTGCCCTCTGTTTAATCTTTTGCTCATCGATTTTAATTAAGTTATTACCATTTGGCGTTACAGCGATGATTTCAGCACCTGGCTCTTCGCTTGGGTTCACTTAGGTAATTTGAAAAAAAGACAACATTAGTCAACGCTCAGTTACCTTCGTCACTTTTAATATGGTGGGATTTGGATTTGAGAGCGTCGGCGAGGGGAGGGGGGGGTAGGTTCAATCTACTATCCAAATGTCAACATATCCTGTTTTTGCTTCCAGTCGTCAAGGATATCCTGTTTTACACTATCCTAGGGAGTGTGAGGTTTAAAAACAGCTCGTGAATGCTTTTATGAATATCTACTCAAATATGGAAACAGGTTTCAGACTAAACTAAAAATATCGTTTTGGATCAAGACTCGCGAACATCGTGATACGATGATCAGGTTTTGATACTAGTAGCATAGGATACGATGGTGAATATGCTATGGGCTCTACTGCTAGATTTGAACGAGTGCCACTTTTGCCTTTAACGAAAAGCATAATTACTCTTCAGTTAACAAATTTGAGCTATTCCTGCGACCTTTCTTGAGTTATTTCTTTAAGTGCTATGATTTCAATAGACCGTTAGCACAAGACTTTGTCATGGCTATAGAAATCAAGGATTAAATGGTGTTTTGAACGATGGCACGTGTAAGACAACTTGGAAATCAGATCTTGATCCCACCCTTTAAAGAATAACTAGGATAGCTGGTGCAACGGAAAAAATTGAACATCCCGCAATTAAATTTGCTTGGATATCAATTTTAGAAGTCCACTGTTACAAAGTAACTCACAGTTGTAAGTATTGTGACATTATATATATTCTATATCATTTGATTGCTTTCTAATCTTGCTAGGTATCTCCAGGTCTTGATGGGCATAAAAGGAGGCTTGCAATTGGAAGTTAGAGGACTCAAGTCAAATTGTTTAATAACGTCTGATTGCGTCTATACTTACTCGCTGCTTCAGAGTCATCCAAAGTCACTTCTGTCTGTGCTATAGTTCATGAGAAGAGGGAAAAAATGACGTTCATTTTAAAATCTTACAGAGATCAATATGGCAGAAATTTGCGCCTCTGTTGAGCTTAGTGCCAACAGTTTAAGATGATTACTCCTCATTTATGCGTCTTATTTGGCGAAAGTTGCGGTCATAATTTGTTTCTTGGAGTCTCGTTGAGCGTAAACGGACAGCTCGTATGTTTGAGAAGTCAAGTCAAATGATTTATTGCTTCCATACTTACTTGCAGCGTCTGAGTCATCTGGTGTCACTTCTTCCGATTGCACTATGTAGAACAAGAAGAGAAACATGAACATTCGCTCTTGACATTACCAATGATCAATGTAGCAGAACTGAATTGAGGCTCTGGCGAGCTTATGGGTCACATTTTACGATTTTTTCTCCACAGTATATTAATTTGGCAGTATTTTGACGATTTCTCCACATCATATTTTAATAATTCATGTTCTACCTACATTGAAGTAGGCAGGGACTAACAGACATGAACCATGCATAACAGAACAAAATTAACCGATATAAAGAGAGAGAAACTCCGATTAAGATACAAGGTGACTTCTGACGGTTATGTTTGAGTTCCAAGTATTCGCTAAGAAAGATTATACAATAAACAGTTACTTGTCAAATTAGCCTTCAAGCTATGTTGAATATAGAAAAAGGCAACTGAGACTAACAAACCTTGGGAGCCACTTCCTTCAATTACATCTGGTAAAGAATAAAAAGAAGACAACGAGATGAAGAATTATTGATTTTGCAAAGTTAACCTTTGCTTGTAAATGACATAGCAAACATATATTCTCAAAGGCTGTTGATTAATCAATAACAAATAGGATTCAAACCATGAAGTTCGAAAAAGCTCTCGTAAACACGTGCTCCTACACTTCAGAATTGCAAATCTCATCTTTGGGTCTCACTTTCGAGGTGAAAAAGTATGATAAACATTAGAGGGAGACTGGAGAATGGAGATCATAGGAGAGCTAGAAAACCGTGCAAGATGGTGTAACTAAAGATTGTAGATCAAACTTAAAAAAAAAAAATTGTGATCATGCATGTTGGAGAACGTATTCATGCTTGTCATTAGTTTTTAAATAGAATGGCCGATACCGATGGCAAATACTTACCTCGACATAGTTTGGGAGCTATGTTTGTCTCCAAAGCATCCAAATGGTTTTCGTCTGATATCAAAGTATTCCGAAAATCTGAAGCTAAGTCATTCATTTCTAATGGATCGCTCTCGCTACCAATCGCCACCGTGAGGATTTTCACCCCAGCGTCTTTCAGATCCTTTACAGCAGTACCGATCGTGTCTTCCGATCTTTTGGATGAAAGAACAATTAACGTCTTTGGAATATCCGGACGTGCACTTTTGTTGTAAAGCTGGTCCTTGGTAAACGAAAGGGCCTGTCCAAGGTTGCTTCCAGCAATGGGCGTTTTCACTTCTTCAATGGCCTGCGAAAGTTTCGCAATGTCAAAGTATTGGTTGAAGTCAAACGCCAAATAAGGATTCTTGCCATACACGACGAGGCCAATGTGTGTTCCGGAATCGGAAACCTTAGCCTTTTGTGCCATATTTCTCACAAAGCGTAAAGCTTTTCTGAACGTCTTTTCACTCTTGTCCATTGGTTCATTGTAGCCGCCTGATACTAAGAAGCCGAGTTCCATCGTTGGGGTTTTACACACTTTGCTATCATCAAAAAGTTGACCTGAACAGATAAGAACACAGTTCCATTTTAAACCGAATAAACTAATGGTATGATTTCTGAATTCTAATGAATGACGTTGAGCTTTCAAAATGTGATATGTTTTTTGCGATTTGCGCTTATTGTGTGGCAAACAATTCCTCTTCGTCTATTAGTATGAGCCAAAAAACAAAAGTTATGATTTTATGGATGGCAGACTTAACACGAATTATTCTTCTTGTTCTAATCGCTAATTTTGTTCCTTACATGGGGCTGGAACTAGGAAATCTCGCTCCGTGGAGAAATCTAGCGGACTAGCCACGCTACATCGCGTCCGTCTTAACCTAGTTAGCATGGTGATAATGTTTATCTTACCCATTAAACTTGCCACCTTCTGAGTGTCATTGACTTTGGAGCCTAAAAGAAGATGAATACATTTTCCTTTGAGATGGTAGGTACGAACAGCAGCTCTGGTTAAAGACGTATAATAGCACCTATTTATTAGATGTTTAAAGATTATCAAGTCCATAAAAAAGACGATCTTTGGAATCATTTAGTAAATTGGTACTTTTAAGCACAACCAAAACGAATCAATTCACTTTCTTCAAACAGTTGATGACAACAAGTTCTCCGAAATGTGATCTGTAGCTGACCAGCTCCTTCTAGTTACTCTACTATACTCTTTAAAGGGAGAATCACTAGTTTTTCACTATATATGCGGTTATGTTATCAGTCATTGAAGGCCACTATCTTATGATTTGATCCAGGTTGATTTTTTATGTTGGCAGGAACATTACCATTATATGGTAATCATCATAACAGCAACGTTGTGTAAGTTCTATCATGAAAATTAGCGCGTTAAGGGAATCTTAATAATATTTAAAATTTTTCAGATGTAATGATGCGATAGATAAGATTTAAAATAAGAAGGGATATCTCCTTTAGGGGCTCGGAGGAAGAATAATACACAGGCACTATAGTTCGCACGCTGGACTAATTAAACCATGATATCTTACCACTATTCATCTTATAATGATGGCGATCTTTTCAAATCATGATAGATTTGGAAAACGATCTGCAATGGCGTTACGACATTTCACTAAACGTTCATTATAGCTATTATAGTAATAATAAACATTTCAGCCCTTTTTAAAGGATAGATATATGCCAAACCTGACGACAAAATGGCGATCCAATGAATCGTAAACAGGAAGTAACCAAGTGATCGGCAAGATGACCCTTTTTCATGCAAAAACATGGCTGATGTAGTTTTATAAGCACTTGAAATGGCAAGTATTATCTTCGGAATGGCACGGTTAATGACATTGTCTTCTTCAATTTGTATAACATTAAACCTTTTCAGTCTTTCTTGAGAGGGCCTAAAACAAAGGCTCCAGAAAAGTTCACCAGTCGCTTTGTTGAAATATTTCAAGGTTAGCGAAATTCGATATTTTGATTTGTGATCAATCTAATTGGTAGTCTTGAAAGGGTACCTAACCACCATCTGTCAATAACCTGTTGTAGCTTTTAAAACAACTTAATTGTTTTTAAAAAGCTGACTGAAAACTTAAGTGCATACTCTAAGCAAAAAATCCGTCGACATGATTTCAAGATGAGTTTCTTGATAACCTTTAGGCCTTATTCGCACAGTGTTTGCCGGACAACTAGCAAGAATTCTGTTTCGTAGAGTTAATGCTTATCATTTTGAACCAATCAGTGCTCGCGAACTGAGCTATCATAAAAATAAAAGCAACCCAAAAATAAAAAGTGATAATGAATGAAACAAAAAAAATTGCCGATTCAAGAAGAGTTCTTGGCCAGGCTTTGGATTGAAATGCGAGAATATCACTAACTCTCCGTTAGTGAAATGAACTGAACCCTTTTAGCGCATTCGCTAAAAGAACGCAACATCATATAAGTAAAAACTTGTGAATAATCAATCATCGTGCACAGCGGTGGCCATTTAAGGGTCTGAATAAGTATACAGAGAGGTGAATCGGAAATTGTTCTAGACAATACACCGGCAAAAATGGGCAGGTCGAACTTAGTTAAAAGTAAAAGACAATGAAAACAAAGCGAGTTGATTAACAAAAACAAGCCAAGTTAGGATCCATTTCCCCGCCACTTCCTTCAAGTTGAATGTAGTTCAGTGAGCGGGGCTCCAAAGAGTATGAAACTCGTTTTAGAATCGACTCGCTAGCTCAACTTTGACTCAATTTAAATTGCAATTTTCCGACGACTTTCGTATAAGAGTTTTCTTGACTCTTCAGTTGTTTCTTAAAGGAAATCATCATTTCACATCTTTATCAATAAGATTATGTAGTACGCTCCTAAAGGTAAGCAGTAAATGAAATCTCCTCGCGTCAAGTTCGTTGTAAAGTCGGTTTAGAGTAGAGGGATGCGGTGTACTTCATGCCTGAATGATTATTTGAATCAGCGTCTATTGCGATACCTTATTGGCCAAAACTTTCTGCCCTGCTCTGGTTCGCTATTGTCCAGTGTCACTGTCAGGTAACGTTAGCAGCAATATCGTGGTCTCTTAAGCAAAATTACGGGTACCAGAAAAATAACCGGTTGTAATGGTGGAACAAAATGATCCTCCTCAATACTTTAACCACACCACAAAATGACTTCCAAAAAGTCAATTGCAAGAAATTATGTCTACGGGTAAGATTCTCTCTATTTTTTCTATTGTACTCCGTTAAATACTCAGAAAATTTTTATCTGTTCTCACAGGTTGGCTGTTGAGAATCATCTTGACCTTGATTGCATTTAGCTTTCCTGTTGCCCTCTATCAATTGAGGAACATTTTAAAAGGTCAAGTATAGTACTTATGTTTTTTAAACAGCACAAAAGTAGCATCATGCAGAATTGGATGTTTATTTTAGAAGATTGGTTTATTACTGTTGCTGAAAGAAACGTAAATAAACAATTTCCGTGCTACATACATGGGAGAGATATTCTACGCGAGAGCTTTAATTTGTAAACTACACTTCAAGCGGTAATTGATATTAATTGTTTTAAACATATCGAGTACGCCACTTAATTGCCGAATGTACATCCAGCAATAGACGGCATAGCTGATAAAGTCGATACAATTATGATAATTGACTTATTTAGTCATAATATGGCACGTATAGAGTTTCTTTCATAGAGTCTATGAAATGATATTGGTATTCTAGTGTAATAATACTCTCTTTGTTTCTTCCCACGCTCTAACCCCACCAATTAAAGCGGGTCAATTTTAAGTTGTTAAAATACATTTAAAATTAAACATATCTAATAAAAGACAACTTCCCTATCATTTCCGTGTAAGCCTCATATACAAATGTGACCAACACAGATTTCGATAAAGGACTCAGATAATCAACAGAAAAACTAAAGGATAGCAATGGTTTAATTGACCTCTTACATGTATTAGTGTCTGTTGACACAGGTACAGAAAATTGTATGAACACAACTTTATGTCATGATTTATAAGCACTAGTAATATTTTGACCTTGTGGATCTCCCTTGTTATCCTCTATGACCTATTTATTCATTCGTCATCGAGCAGTTAGGGACGATATATATTGTAATTAAATGAACTTGGAGAGGGTCTCCCAACGAACTGGATTTCATGATGATTGCGATAAAATATTGTACTATGACTACAAGTGGATTAGCAGCGAGGATAAATGTATCCCTATCTCCAACGTTACTAAAAGGTAGTATTATTTTCCTTTAAAGCAGCCAAAAAAAACGTCAGACTCCCTCCAATAAGCCAAGATGGAGAGTTCATACGTTTACCTCTTCAGTTCCACCATAAAACCAGACATAGCAGGGAACTGGCGTCAAGCGATGAAATCAGAAAATTTCCTTCGAACAAAAAACAAGTTCTTAAAGAAGCAAGGTTTAGACGCATAATTTCACAAAACGCAGAGGAACGCTCCTTGACACGGCTCACAGACGACTTAGAGAAACTAACCCAACTATTAAAATCAAGGGAAGGAGAGGCTCAACGCGTTATTGCTGATGATGACAGTGAGAAAAGAGGCAACACTGCAGATGGTAAAGTTAATTAAAATCGCCATGAACGAAACCCTACAATTTTTGTAGACTGAAACGGAATATTCCGTCTGGTGCGAAGTTCTTTCACACTTTAAGTACTTCAACTAAACCATGCTTGTCTCATGGCAATATGATTTACTAATAATGGATGGATACTCTATAAGAGTTGGCCGGCTTTTCATTTTTCCTCTTTCAACCATCAAAAATACTCTTTTTTGATTATTTTTTCAAAAGCAAAACAACTGCCATCTTTGTTTGATTTATAAGGATCATGTTCAGTTTTAATCTGATATGAGTATTTGTTGCAACGTTTAAAATGTAATTCTTCCTTAGTCTCAGCTCTTCTTCATTTTCCTTTAATTAGGTAATATCCTTGCTTTTGACCTCGCATTTGTGGTGGATGGGTCAAAGGATATAGATGATCAAGGAACTGGAAACTTTAAGAAATGCCTTCAGTTTACGAAGGAAATTCTCCGTTCATTTCCAATTTCAAAAAAAGGTGTACATACAGGAATAATAACGTATGGCAGAAAAGCGCTCGTGGATACTAATCTAGACACATCTCTGGATCAAACGGCTATAGAAAGCGTTATTGATGCAATTCCATATGCTGGTGATGATTCATATATTGGTAATGCACTTGATACAGCCATGGAAAAACTCTTCCCACACAGTGGCCGCGAAAAAGTGGCACATATCCTAGTGTTAGTTATAGGAAGCACCTCGCAGGATGAAGTACAGTCATCTGCTCAAGAATTGAAGGCCTCTGGTATACGGATCTTTTGCATTGGCGTCGGAGAAAGGTTTGACCAATCACAACTGGACTTAATTGCTAGTTCACCCTCTGGTACTTATGTGATAACAACTGAATTTGAAACCCTGCGAAATGTGGTGCCGATTCTTTCATCGCGAATATTGGCAGGTAAGATATCGTTAGCCTCAAGAGATGTGAAAGTTAGAATCTCAAGTGGGAGGGCCGGAAGGGAAAAATGTTTGGCTAAAGGTCTGTGCGTCATAACCGAGAGCCAGATATATTCCATCCCAGCCCGACAGACGTAGGAAATAATTATTTTAACATTTATTCATATGATTGACTAATTTTGAAAGTATGTTTTAGCTTACTGAATAAGACATACATAGTACTGACGCACGTTGGACAACCACAAGAAATATTCAAGTCAGAGCAAACAAACTCACAATTCTTCGAAAACTGACGCGACGTATTTTTCACTAATGTATTATTTAAGTGTAAAACAGTAATACAGCACTCACAATAAACTGCTATGTGAGTGGTTACACTGTTAAGAACTTTACTCAACAAATTTACAGCACTCAGCGAACCGACTGGAAAACCGACTCTAGCACCTACCAGGAGCCTTTTGACAGATGGAGGAATTGTCGGTAAGAAAGACCATACAGACTTTAAATGTAAATTTTTTTAGATAATAATACAATTTTACACTCCTCTCTTCGTTACCTTACCGTTTTCGGCGATGGGATCAAACTGTCTAATCATCACAAGAGGGGTTAATTTGACCCCTGGCTATAAAGCCTCAAACCTATATCCTCAAACTTGCCCAATTGTTTATGATTGTCGAGATCTGACGGGTATGTTCTGTAAAAGTTGTCTTGTTTATTTCACTTACCCTAAGCTATCAGAAAAAAAAAATATTAAGAAAACGGATCTCAAAATGAATCTAATCAATTGCAAAATTAATTAATCCACAAACAGTGTTTACTCAATTCATGGTTGAGTTATTCGAGTAGATATTTATCGTGGGCTGGACCCTCATTTTTTCTTTTCTAGAGGCCAAGATCGACTTAGGCTTTTTAATTGATGGCTCAAACACTGTTGGGGAAAAAAACTTCCGAACCTCACTTGACTTCATAAAAGCCATTGTAGAGTCGTTTTGGACTCAATTTGGCAGCCTCCATCTTGGACTTGTGGTGTTTGGAGCGGATGCGAGTGTCATTTTCGATTTTCATAACGGTTATAAGGCCATAACAGAAATAAACAATGCAATTAGTAATGCAACATTTCCAGGTGGAGGAAAAGTCATGGCTGGAAATGCTCTAAAATGGACAGAAACACATCTGTTTGGCAGCAAAAACCAGGATTCCTATAAAAGGATTCTCGTAGTGATAATTGGAAGCAGCTCTGGGGACGACGTATTCCTTGGTTCAGAAATGCTTAAAGCAAACTTAGTGACTATATTTTGTATTGGGGTAGGGAGCAATTTTGAGAAGACACAAATAGATGGGATAGCGTCGGCACCAAGCTCTGACAACGTTTTCACAGTTTCTACGTACCTAGGTCTTGCATCTCTAAAACAAACGCTTATTCACAAAATCGAACAAGGTAAGATTATCCTAGGAATTGCATCATATTACCCGAAGTCTATCTTATTAAAAACTTCAGTTAGTTTTCCGTTTTGTTCATTCTCAAAAGAAACACAGACAAAAACTCTCGCGATTCCTTTTTTCCACTTGACTGTCGGACTATACACTTTATGCACGCTAGCAGCTCAGAGTGTTCGCCTGCTTTGTACACGACTATTGACTGCTCTTAAAAAAAAATTAAATCTTGCCAAGAATTTAAGCTCTTAATGGGGGTTTCCCTTGAAAATTTCAGCGCGCACAACATACATCCCACCAAAAGATCCCACTGGGAGATTTCAGCGTTATATACCTGGACAGACAGGAGCATTACCAGTAGCAGTTTTAACTCAAGGAAGAGTGCAGCCAGTAGTAATAAGCGGGATTCCACCAACAGCAGGAGTGCCACAAGCAGCAGCACCACCAGGAACAGTACTACCAGCTGGGGGAAAACCAGCAGCACTTTTCCCAGTCAGTGGTCCAGAAGCAGGATCATCCCCAGGAAGAATACCACCAGTCGGACCATCGTCAATTTTACCTACAGCTCCAGTAGCCTGGCCAGGAGGACAAGTACCGGGTAGTGCGGCTCAAAGTAAAAGGCCGCTGTACCCGGCGATTCCAGGCAATGTTCTTCGAGCAGTTCCTCCTCTCGTACCTGTGGAAGGTATCTATTTATGGATAATCTCAGGGAAATAAGATGGGAGACATTACTAACCACACTTTCAATCTCACATTCCGCTTCTTTTATAACCCTACGCAGGCTTCGGGGTAATGATACGCTTGTAGATATATGTGATTGAAACTATCTGAAACAGCAGTTGTCTTGTCAACTTTTGTTGATAAAACTAAACTATTCTTACCTTTCAGAGCGACTCATCGTAGAAAATCGTCTTTCAATTTTAATGTCGAAAATCTAAAACATTATACAGAACAACTTTGCTATAAGCCTACCATGTTATCACAGGTTCCTATGTCTGCATCAGTCTTTGAAATAATGAGGGCCACCTATAAGGTCTACTTGTGAAATTGTGCATAGGATTTCACCCTGCGTCGTGTTCTGTCAGCAGTTATTCCTAGATGGATTACCAGAGTAAATTTCCATAGGCGTTTTTCTTTTCAATTTTTGTACAGATGCGAAATATGACACCTTTGTTAATATCGTTTCAGATGAAAAATTGGACCTTGTGTTCTTGCTTGATGGATCAACGTCTATTACAAATACCGAATTTCAGGATGCTAAGCTGTTCATCAAAAAACTCTACAGCAACTTTCCCATCGGGGAATATTCGACTCATGTTGGCCTTGTTGTCTTTGGTGAAGGATCGCAAACAATTTTCGACTTAATCGAATACACCGACAAAGAAACCCTTAATGTGAAGCTAAATTTAATTTCGAAATCTAACTCTTCTGGAAACTTTCTGGGAAGAGGACTGAAAACTGTTAAGAAAAGCATTTATGACGTTAGTGCAAGACCGGGAGGACATCAAGTACTTGTTGTCATCGCGGCGGGAACCTCACAGGATGATGTGAATGCACCCTCACGTGACTTGAGAGACGAGGGTGTCAGGATTTTCTGCGTAGGAGTGGGTAACAAAGTGGATGTTAATCAACTTCAATATGTTGTAACTGCACCTGAAAGAGAACATCTAGCCACAGCGAGTTCAGATAATCTGGATACACTGCTGGGTCCTGTGGTACAGAATATCCGAAGAGGTAGGAAATTATTACACCTTTAAAGTCGTAAGCTAGGGTTCTGCATGTACAAATATTTCCCATGTCGTCAAGTGTTGGAAATTTGACTCGTTAATGTATTGTGAATGTATGCTTTTAATCCCAGATATCACAGAAACAGTGGTTCCTCTAAAACTCACTGGTGAGTAAAATATATACCTTCTTTGTTTTCTTGATTGAGCCAAAACTAAATTTTAAAGGTAGGAAATCAGAAAAAAGAATGGTGTATGGAGATGGAAACAGATATGTGGTTGATGTGGGCCGAAGAAAGGCTAGAGTGCCCCGGTAAATTGGTTTTAATGCAAGGGTCACGGCTTATAGAGTGTTGTCCGTCTTCAGTCGTTTTAGTATATTGATATTAATGAATTTTCTTCCTCTTACCTCTATCCAGAAGTTAATTTTGAAATTCCTTTTTTATCATTAGATGTAAAAATGGATCTAGTTTTCCTTTTGGACGTCAATTCCAACAACTTTAGGCGTGATCAATTTAGTAACGTTTTGAACTCGATAAAATCAACTTATGCACCGTTTGTAATTGGTAACGAAAAGACTCGGATTGGCGTTCTGGCATACGACGAGCACATTCACACAATGATCCCCATGGGTCAGTATCCTTCACAACAGTCACTCGACATTGCAATAGATGAAATTTTAACGTCCCCATCATCGGGAGAAAGTCTCCTCGGACAGGGTCTCGTTGCTGTAAAAAGTCAGCTGTTTTATGGCAAACCTCGTCCGGAAGTTCCCAAAATACTTGTGGTAATTTCGGGAGGAAAGTCCAAAGATAACGTAATGGGGCCATCAAAAGTGCTGAAAGAACTTAATGTAACGATATTTTGTATCGGAGTTGGGCAGAATGTTGACAGAAGCGAACTTGAAGCCATAGCAACTTTACCAACAGTGAGTCACGTGGTAATGGCAACTATATCATACCGAGAAACTGCTGGGGGGAACCTAGCGTCGAGGATCAAAAAAGGTAAATGCAAATAGGTTCTTCCACCATGGCTTTCAGTAGCTTCAGATTTCTTAGGGGTATGATCCCCAAAACAATAAGCTCCCCGGCATTTTGTTAACACCTAGTAATAGCCAAAATTACCCTTCAGACTGTCTTCCTTTCTCTTGTTGCGATGAGCATTAGGAAAGTTTCCTTAGGTATGACTAATCTAATTCCCTGGTCATGAAACACTGATCGGTATCATGGCCATGGGATAGCAGGAGCACAAGTAACCGCCTCCCGGTTAGCTCAGTTGGTTAGAGTGCCAGACTGTTGTGCGGGAGGTCGAGGTCGATGGTTCGAGCCCCGGCCGGACCAACACTCAAGGTCTTAAAATAACTGAGGAGAATGCGCTACCTTTCTATAACATCAAGAAATGGATAGACATTCTAGTCTTCTCGGATAAGGCCAAATAGACCATAGGTCCCGTCTCCTGCATCTATTAATTAGTTAATTTGGTTAGGCAGGGGACGTTAAAGAACCCAGTCACGAGATTACTGTGATGTGGTCTGGCCTGTTTTCTGGGAATTGGGGGGGAGGGGGCATCTTCAAATAAGTTTCCTTCGATTGTTTGTAAACTGCTGATGCAGTCCGTCCAAAGTCCCCCGAAAAGTATTGTGATGCGCATTTGATCATATCCACATGTTAATTTGCGCAAAATAAATATTAATTTATAATATTATTATTATTAAGTAGCGAGCAGCAATGGCACAATCAATAGAACTCTTTGTCTCACATAAGAAAACTCAGTTTTGATTGAAGAATATGGCATCTTTTGTAAATTCGTTTATTTCGTTGGGCTTGGAGAATTTTTTAATGCCGACTTCCTCGACCTTTCTGAAAGAACTGGGTCCACTCTTTCGGTTTGTCTCCTTGCTGGAAATGCGGAATTATAATTGTTTTTTTTTTCGGCCACAGTTATTCAGGTTGATCTGGGCTTCCTTGTTGACGGATCATCAAATATAATGGAAACTGAATTCTTACAATGCATGGACATAGTGAAGTATATCTACAATGCTTTTTCCGTTTCAAAAGAAAACGTTCATGTTGGTCTTGGTGTAATTTCCAGTAATCCAGAGATAATATTCGGCTTTGACAAATATTTTGATAAGACGAGCCTCGACTCCGCCATAGACACTATCAAGTATTCGGGAGCTCAGCAAGTGGCGAACATTGGACTAAGTCTCATTGCGGCCAGGGATACGTTTTACAGTAAGAGTACCAGGAAAGGAGTTAGACGAGTTCTCGTTTTAATGGTTAAAAGCAAATCCAATGACGAAATCTCCGACCCAGCACGAAAGCTGAGGGACGATGGAGTAGAGATATACGGCTTTGGCATTGGAGACAGAGTAGAAGTACAAGAAATTGCTGAAATAGCGACAATGCCAACGAATAAACACGTAGTAATGAACGGTACTGCTTTGTTAGTTGGGACGCAGAATCTAATTGAGAAGCTGGGGATTGCGAAAGTGGAATCAAGTAAGTCTTGAAGAGGTTAATAATTCATATGAAAATAAAAATTTGTAATAGTGTCATTATTGTTTAAGAGTAACTACTTTAAAATTTGTCTCTACTTCGTTTCCTTGGTCTGAGAACCCGAAAGCGAGTTTGTTACGCCTTCCGTTTGCGATGAATAAATAATGATTTAGATGGGTATATAGTTTTGAAAGGGATTTCTCAAGACTTAGGAATGATAAATTGTTATATCCTTATTTTCATTGATTCGTATCTTTTTGCTTTATATTACAGCGCAAAGGCAAGCTCCCAAACAGCGGATGACCCCTCATGGGATAGGAAGTGAGGTTTTTTATTTGGAAATGAAAATGACAAATCTTGTGCATTGCATTTTTAAGTAAAAACATACAGTTCTATGTGTAACATTATGAGGAAATCCCTACTTTGTCTTTATGAGTTCAGTCTACACTGCACTCAACCTTCCTCGTCCCTAATAGCCTCTTTTTCCTCGCCTACTTTGTTAATTTTCACGGGTACAAACATTTGAGAAAGGACTGTGAGGGAGCTAGACGTGAAACTTGTTAACTAGATTCAAATTTCTCAAGCTTTTATTTGCATATTTATTTACAATAGCATGATAGAAAATAGCGATGGAAAATCATCGTTGAAATACAGATGGGCTACATTTGAGTAAATTGCTTAAAAGTCTTCTATCTTACAGATGCTATTGATCTGGTTATCCTGATTGATGGAAGTAGCAACACTAAACCTGATGATTTCAACCAAATAAAAGAAGTTACTAAATCTATCTATTACAACTTCGGTGTATCACCTAATGGAACTCATGTTGCAGTGGCCGTATATTCTAAAGTGACTCAGATCATCTTCAATTTGAATAAGCATTACGATCACCAAGGTATGGACAACGATATAAACGCCGCCCCTTACCACTCTGGAGTTAGTTTGATGGGAAGTGCTCTACGAGACGTAAAAACGCATATCTTTGACATGCATTCTCGACAAAAGATTCCTAAAATTTTGATCTCCGTATTGACCGGAACGCCTGGAGACGAAATCGAAGGATACATCAAGGAACTGAAAATGTCTTGCGTCTTAATGTTTGCCTTGGGGCTCACTTCCAATTACAGTCCCCAGATTTTGGACCTTGCATCCAATGAACCTCATTCTGAATATGTGCTGATCAGCGAAACTTTTCCAGAAGTTAATTCAGTGGCACAGAAAATGGCTAACAAAATAAACAAGGGTAAGTTTTGCGGTACGTATATATACACTGAATCATTCACGAGCAAACCGTCCAAAAGCTGAATATTGTACCTAGTCTCGTGGTAGATGGCGTCTTTTTACCTAAATAATTAAGTAAAAAGAGCCTCGAAAAATATGGCAGCCTTTTGCATAACTAAATGATAGCTCAGTATCTGATCTATCAAACTTAGTTCTTCGTTTGTATTTCAAATTCTTTGGTGATTTTCTCGATACGGTGATGACCTGTGAAAAAAAATACCTAATTGTTGCCTAATATTCACGTTGATAACACTTGAAATTGCTTAAACGTTATATTTTCACAGTTGCCTCAATACAAACGTCTCGCACTGAACTTTGTGTGCAGCCGGAAGGTGAGTGCAATAAATCACGATTGAACACTCAAACTGACTAAAAAAAAAATAAACAAACAACCAAACAAACATTACATACTTGTGCAACCATGTGAAATGCGCAATTTGTGCTAACATCGAACACTTCTTAAAGATTTATGAATCTTGTTTGTATGCAGATACAAAACTGGACATCGTGCTCCTAATTGGCAACTGTGGAAGTAATTCCAAGCAGTATTTTCAACGACAGTTGAATTTCGCGAGAAATGTGATCCACTCTTTGACACTGAATCCTCAAAATGTACGTTTTGCCATCATATCAGTTTCTAGTGGAGCTGAAATAGTTCAAGTTTTGAAGAAACAACCGGATAACCTCATTGCAGTGTCTTCTGCTTCCCTCCCGTCTGGTGGACTCTGTACTTTTGGGCAAGGCATAGACAAAGCGCATGAATTGTTAAAGAACAATAGAATTAGTGGTATTCTTCAAGTAATGATCTCTTTATTGGATGGTAAATCTGATGATGATGTTTCAAAGCCTGCAAGCGAGCTGAGCAAAGCAGGTGTCCTGTTGTATGCAGTTGGGTCCAAGGAAAAAGTCGGCGAATATGTTGCATCCAACATCACCAGTGACCCCACTTCAGAATTTTTTATACCAGATCTAGGCATTCTTGCTATTGATACCATGAAGCAGGCGGTTGTGGACAAAATAGAAAAAGGTTTGATAAATATAGCCTTTTTTGGTATCTAATACAATCAATACACCAGCAGTTTTTGCCAGTTCCTACTTCCTGACAAAAGCTATTGCTTATAGTATATCGAAAAAAACAAGGAGAAAAAAGGCGAGGCCATGGTGGAACCGTTTGGCATAGTAACTAGAAGGAGGCGAGTCTAAGTTAATGAAAAAAGTGTAATTTAATTTATCTTTATACAACTTATTAATGAACTTTTTTTAAGCAAGCTTAGCTTTCAGAGTTTCAGGTACAAATCGGCCTTTTGTAGGCTTTTATAGCCTTTTAAACGGCCAGCTTTCAAAACTCGCGGGCAGATGTGTGAAATACAACGTAACAATAGGACAAACGATAATTTGCGAGGTCTTTGTTTCTTAACTCCACCCCGACAAGTTAACGAACTTGGGCAATATTTCTAGTGGAGAAAGGGGCGCAAAATGTCGACCATAAAAAACCAGCAAGTGTACACTCGCATGGCGGCCAATATTTCGCTACTGTAATAACGCAGGCATTCTGCGCGACGATGGTAAGAACACAACGTCTGAAACTTAAGATTTTCGTTTTCTTTGTATATTTAAGATATTGAAATTGGAAAAAGACTTGTTTGCCCTGCTAGAGAATGTAATAATAATGGTAAGTTTGCCCGCTCTGATTTTGCATGTACTTTTAGTGCCGCTGTTTTGTTTTAGTTATGCGATGTGGTGCTTCAGTCACCTTGAAAACGGTATTTTTTTACATAAAGAGCTTATTAAGTTCCTTGTTTATCGTTTGCGTCTAGCTTCTTGATGGCCCGCTTGTTTCCTATATATCCTCCGGCAGAATGTTACAGTATTTTTTTTATTTCAAGTGCTCTAAACTGAATATTAAGGAAGTTTTACAGAATAAATTTAAAAGTCCTGGCGAGCCGCATTAAAAGGCCGAAAATCGCAAACGAAATGAAGTAGCAGTCTTTCTTGACACCACCAACCCGGTACCTGCCATATGATAGAGCCTTAAGCTTGTTTATTTTGTTTTTTTTTTTGTTCTGTTTTTTTTTTTTCCCACGTTGTTTTTTGCTGGAGTTTGTTTTGCATTTTCTTATTCGGTGGAAATTTCTACACCTTTTTCAGTTTATTAAGCTGCATCATTGTCTTGTAGTCTTTTTGCGAGCTATTCAAAGGATTTTCATACTTTTGCTTTCTATTCTTTTTAGCGACGAAGCCGTCATCAGAATTACGGCCACAACCTCAATCACAAAACACAACAAAATCTCGCCAGCCACTTGCAGCTAAGATGGGTCCAGTTGATCTGGTTTTCTTAGTTGAAGGCAGCGATATAGTCAATGAGACTTTATTCAAGGTAATGCTTGACATTGTGAAGGACGTCTATATTCGCTTTCCAGTCTCCTTGAATGAAACACACGTGGCCGTAGTCGTTTACGGCTCGAACACCCAAATCGTCTTCAATCTCAAAGACTACTTCAATGCCAGCGCAATGAACAAAGTTTTAGTGTCAGTTCCAAATCCCCATGGGGCTGCTTTAGCGGGGAAAGCTCTGACAGCGGTAAAAAATAGAGTTTTTGATACGGCTGGAAGAACGAATGAATCGGGTGTATCACGTGTTCTCCTACACATCACGTGTGGTAAGTCAGCTGATGACGTAGTTGGGCCAGCTAAAGATCTCAAAGAAGCTAAGGTCAAGATAGTTGCAGCCGGCGCATGTCCTGAGGCCAATAAGATGGAGCTTTGTAACATTGGAAGTCCCCCAGTATGTAATAACTCCGTGCTTATCAATACACTCAAGCCACCAAATATTCCTGGGCATGAGCTGGCCAATAAACTGAAACAAGGTTAGAACATTAGCTGTTTAGTTAGTTGCTGTCCTTGTGTTACTGAAGAAGTATAATCTACGTACGCTACAATTTAAGATTAGATGGATTGGTAGACTTATTATTCATAACGTTAGTTGGTTAACGCTGTCACGAATAAAAAGGGGCAGAGATATGGAGATAAGGTTAGGAAAATAGAACAAAAGGTGCAAATTGTGCCCTACCTTTGACATTTATGAAGATTCATTGGTTGCTTGATAGCTTTTAATGCCGCACGCACGTATATCGAGATCAAAAACATTTTTAAACAAGCATGAGCATGTATGCGCAGCAGAGATCGAATGGACTCTGAATTCTATGTTATATCTCTTTATCTATAGATATTCCTGTTCAAAATGCCACGGAAAAAGAGCCAGGTAAGAGACGCTTGAAATATTGAATTACCCCTCCCCCACTAAAGAAAAGAACCAAAGCGAAAAAGACGCTCTAGAGCAGGGTTACGGAGTTCAATTCTCTCAGACTCGCCATCAGAAAAGGTTACATTTAGATGCGCCTTGAACATCAAAGTGCTGGTTTTCCAGCCTTACTTTCGAAAAAAAGAACTTGAAACACTCACTAATCTTATGGATTTGCAGGTCAAAATGTTTCTGAACCTTCAACGGGTGAGTACATATTTCTTCATAAATGATGCGAATCTTAGTTGCCATTGTTTGCCTAAAACAAAATAGAGTCAAGTGGTTGAAAGATTTTCAGAGATAATAATAACCGTTGGGACTAAGAGAGGGAACTTACTATTGCATCTTGTGTCGGTATTGGTCTGTTTTTTCGATTTTCCGCTGAATGGACTTTCGCGAAGACTGAAATCATAAATGGCATTTCATACATATTTTACCTTTTGCTCCTCTCAGTCGATTAAGACTACGTTATAACAGGAAGAGAATTTAAATTATAGATTGACTCCTCAAATCTACACTAGGTGCTATCCTGCCAAACATGTTTTGGAATAATGGACCAAGTGGAGCCGTTGTTCCATTGGTTCCTTCCCTCGTGCCAGTTCACTCTCAAGCTCTTAGTCCAGCGCCAAACATTTGGAACTACGAATTACAAATACAACGGAATCCTGTGCCCCCAGATCCATACACTCTTCCTGGCAGTTCCTTTCAATACAGTAGTAAGTCATCTATTTGACTTTAAGCAATTAAAGCACGCGCAAGCACCGCCTATGCCAGCACCGCTCTGTTCCGCACCACCGTTAGATTTCATCCAATAAAATAACAACTACATAGCCCTCTCGAAGACAGTGCTCTTGTCGTGCTCATCACCGCACCATCTGTCTATAGACGATCTCGTTTTGGAAAGAATAAATTCCCATACCTTGTGAAGTCCACTGCAGTTTCATTTTAAGTGCATGACTCTAATATCATGAATTGTAGAACTCAATATTATCAGAGTACTGAATTATTACATTTTCCCATTTTTACACTGAGGTAGATGGAAACGCCAAAGGGATACGCCACTGAGCTTTTATGTTCTTTTCTTGTGTGGTGAAACTTCTACTATGATTTATAGATTGCTAGATGTGCCTGATCAAGTCAATTGCACTTATTATTATTTAGCGGAGTGTATAGATTATGACCCAGCCTGTTCTGGATATACCGTCAACGGCTATTGTGACGGAAGTGCGACTGGATTTAGCGATGACTACTTAATGAAGATGTGTAAAAAGAGTTGCAACTTATGCGAGACGTAAGTTACATACCTTCCTCTAAATCAGGCAAATTTCAAATAACTAAGATATAGGGTTTTGTCATTAATTATGGATATTTCTAAGCAATGTTAACCGGCCATACTATACTCGCACTTTGTTTAAAGATTCTTTCAAGACTTCTTTATACGAAGAAATTTTTTGCCACACGATCAGATCTTGTAATGGGCTTATTGCCCGAATAAGACGTAAACTAAGACGGCCCTTAGGTAATTTCTTCGACAAGTCTTCGTCAGCGACATTTCGTTGGAACTGTCCAACAATGTTTGGATAATTCAGGTCACACACGACTTTCCATCAGCTAGCAATCTCAGTACGTGGCATGAGTAACAAAACTTACGCGTGATTAGGTTGAAATGTTTAGTTAGCTCAATTGCAAGATTTCTTGGTTTTCTTACACTATGTATAAATTCAAATAATTAAGCTGGCTATAGTTTTCCTTTGTCGATCAACGAGGAAATGCGTTTTTTTCTTTTTCTTAGGAACCAAGACTACACATCTGGAGGTATATGGATTAAGAGGGATGAAATTACAAAACGACGTGATATTGAAAAGAAAAAGACCACAATTTCAGAAAATTCATCAGAAAGAACAAAAAGAGGAAGAGGGAGGAAGATTAAGAAGCAGGAAAATGTCAAACCAGTGGCGTGATGTTCTAATATACTAAGCTCTTTCCTCGTACCGGATACAGCTTTAGTCAAACCTGAAAAATAACGACATTTTGAACAAAAGATTTAAACTCCCTAAAATATATAGAAAATGGAATACACAGGCTTTACTAAAATAGCCTTTGGTTACAGAAAAAATACCCTTCCTCTGCGACCTTGTCAATTACTGAACCAATTTGAAGATTGTTTTTCCGATGTTGAATTGATCTATGCTGATACGTTTGGTTAAAATGTATAATTCCCCTTGTAGTATCAGCGTTCTCTCACATTTTGTTACTTAATGAGAATATCAGCCAAATTTGACTGTGTGGTGCGATCATACCAGCGAGAGTGTCCTGATATTTGTTGCTGTGATACTATATCACGTTTCAAAAAATTTATTAAAGTCAGCATAAGAGTCAAACAGAACTCAACCCACGGATCTCGCTGCGCTGCTTCATGACTTGGAGCCTAATTATCTCTTGTCCGGCCTTCACCCTCAGTGAATAGGTGGATATTACATTTGGAGGAGTGATGCGGTTCACCGAGTGTTTTCACTTTTACAATCCATATTAACCAGTGCACAGATAAATCGTTCCCTGTACAGCTCATGTAGACTAGATACAGCTAACCTTACAAAAGCGTCTTTGGCTTAATCGACCATAAACTGGTTTCATTTTTAGCCCCTTTCTTGGGAACTACAATGAAGGAACAAAACGTAATGAATTACATTTTTAAAGTCAATGCCTCTGTCAAGCCTATCAAATTACGTATCTTACATTTACAAGGCACCTAAAAAGTTAATTACCTCTCAAACGTTTACGTATCACACAATATCAGTACTCTTGGTTCCACAACGAAATGCTACGATCCAAAAGACCTGAGGACATTCTACATCTAAATCGTCAGCTACTTTATCTCATATTTTCTTGTTTTCAAAATTTATGTTTGAGTTAATCAGTTCTAGTCACAAACAATCAATGTTAATCATATTGCCGGTGTCGGTACAACTCAGCAACGACAGAAGAGTTTTCATGAAGCGGTGAGGTAATTTTGGTTATTGTTGAGTGACTTTAGCCCCTTTGGCTGAACAAGCGATAAGTTTTGAAGCTTTTTGACGACACATTTGTCTCAATGACCTGTACTGGGGCTTAGACGCTGAAGACCTTTGCGACCTAATTTTTTATTTATTTCTGTTCGAAGGTGGTCGTTTGTACTAGAAAAACGCACAACCTGCCACTTTTACCCTTGCTTCTCCGAAGTTATATTTACGGCAGTGAAAATATATAGCAAAGTTGAATAATATGTGATATTTCTTGAGGAGAGAAACATGCCACTGAGGAATGGGTAAAAGAACATATACACTCTACAAAGTCTCTTATTTAATGTGGCATTTTGTCAGAGAAACCTTCTCGAGTAGGTTTTACCATGTGTCTTCGACTTTTGGAAAATTTTAAGATATTTCTTTTGGCACTCTGCATTCACAATGTCTCAACACTGCGACTGAAATCAGGTTTGTAATCATTTCTGTCGTAGTCAATATTTTTTTCATCATTTAACTGGGTTGCTTTGTTTTTAACGGTTATCAATTATTTAGGGTAGGAGCGTGCTAAATGTAGAAACCGAGGTGTTGATTCATTGTTTCCTTTATTTTTTTTCTCTTTTCGTTAAATGACAGTAATAATTGTTTTAGTTCTTTCGAAACAAAGAATTTAATTGAAAAATGAAATACATAGGCCCCAAGAAAGGTGTTTGTTAATCATATATTAAGTATCTCTGAATAGCCTTGTTTCATACAAACATAGATGTCTGCAAAGGAGCAATAAATCCCCTTATTATTTCGTATGTTTACCCTTTGACGACTGAAAGTCCGTTCATTCTTAAGGAGATTTAAGTCATGGATTGACCAGCCGAGCTGCGTGCGAAAGAGGTCAAAATAAGACGTTGCCAAAACACAAAGACTGGGGCATTTGACAATTAGTCAGTAGAGAAAAAGACGGTAACAATGCTGAAAGAATGAATGCTAATATGTTCGCAATTTATATACTCCACGATAAGCGTACAAATAGTGGAATTCCATCGAAACATTGCTTCCAAATCGTGCATATTAGTCATATTTGATTGTTTTGGCACTGCAATAAAGAATTACAATAATACCTTAGATGGGAAAACGTAGAAGAGACTATTTTATATGATTTGTTTTACTCTAGAGAAACATTCAGTTGAAGGTAAAGACCACAATGCGTCGCGTCGTTACAACGTGAAAGATTTTTACAACAGCTCATTGGCGACCAGGCGAAGCACATACCGCATTAACATGCCAATGAAAGTGGCAAAACTTATACTTCCGCAAATCACGAATAAAAACCAAGAGACTATCATTAGAATATATCCCGATAAATCAGGCAAGGCGCAAAATCAAAGTGGAAGCAATTACTTGTTAAGCCTCAGTTATAAGAAGCTAAATGACATGAGTGCTCCGAACAAACTTCAAGCTGGCAGGCGTGCCTGTTATTATGGCGAACGCCCTGGATGCTGCTCGGTGTGTTGTCCCGGATGTAAGTGTTTACCAATCTTGTTTGTAGTTGTGCACATATCTTGTGCTTAAGATTGCCACACAATTGCTTCGAAACGGTGAAATGTTTTCATAATTCTTGAATTAAGACTAACAGAAGTATGACATCTGAATCAACTATTTAGCTATTTGTATCGGTCGTGGTTTTAAGGTTATCCATGTCCCTAGAGGTATTTTAAAGTCTAAGAGCCACTTTTATCGGGCTTCGCGAAGAAAAGGAAAGATAAGATTTAGCGTCGGATAAGGTGTTCATTGGCGTTTCATACCACTGATAACACACGTGTTTTTGTTATTACCTTTCAGCGATGTGTGGTCCATGCTCGATGCCAGGTAATCTCATTTTATTGTAATTGCTATGCATTGACTAAAAGCCCCAAATTAAAATCATGAACAGTATCCTTTTCGATTGCAAGTCATCATCAAAAATATATATATATATATATATATTTATTGAATCGGAGAGTGCTTTACAATCATATGGAGCTTTGTAAACAATTATTTATTTATTTATTTATCCAATTATCTATTTCCACCTGACGAGAGAGGACTTTTAACCCTTTCGAAACAGATCTGTAGTACCTAGTTTTAACTTTTATTTTCCTAAATAATTGTATATATTTATATATATATATCGTCGTCACAATCCTATGGTAGATCAGATCCACGCAAACATCTGTCCTAAGTCGACAATTGTTTGTTTTTGTTTTTTTTTTCCTAGGATCATGCATCTGCTGTCCTCGCCCAAGTAAGTGATAGTGATAGTGATAACAGAACAATTACTTGCAGCAATTAATGCTGAATTACGAGTTGTTTCACAACACTATGCAGGGGACTTTACCAGACTGCTAGTAGCAGTTTACAATCAGTAAAGGCGAATCTAACAGATACCCCCCTCCCCCCAATTCCCAGAAAACAGGCCAGATCGTCTCACAGTAATCTCGTGAGTAGGTTCTTTAACGTCCCCGGCCCACCAAAAATTAGCTAATTAATAGATGCATGAGCCAGAAAGTCTCAGGACTTATACGATACCATTTTTCCTCTCAAATTGTCTTTGTTGAGGCTTGAACATTACAAAAGTTCCGACGAAAACCTTTAGTCTAGTGCAATAATCTCAGCCTCAAATATTGCTAGTATTCTAATTCACTTTCTTTTCCTTCTTTTATCGCATAACAAGTTTGTCCACGACCGCGTAAGTACTGTGTGTCCCTTACTTATATCGAGAAACTCATGTCTCTAGTGATATATCACATCATTGCCTCCTTATTCAGTTAGTTTTCTCGGATAGTCCTGTTCAAAAATTTGTAATGAATATTACAATGTCTCATTGAAATTTTTACGATTGTCAGCCTGCTGTTGCTGCTGTTGCTGTTCCAGTCCACCGCCGCCACCACCCCCTCCTCCGAAGAAACCTCCACCTCCCCCTTGCCCTATGGTATGTGTACCATGCAACCCTTGTCCTAAACCTCCATGCCGTCCAATATGTATACCGCGTCCATGTCACTCACCTTGCCGTATACCGGCACCGCCAGTACACGCACCAATCTTTGGACCCTGTTTGTCAGCCCCGCCGGTTATGGGACCGTGCCATCCTCCGTGCTTTCCTGAAAGGCGACCCTTAGTTCCCGCTCCGCTCCACCCTGCCCCTCCAATCATATCTAACAGGCCAATAGTGGTGGATCATCCATTAAAAGGGCCTCCTATATTCATAGGTAACTTGCTGACCGTTTCATCTTTATTATATCAAGAGACGACGTGGCCATTACAGTAACTACTGTTTTTGACGCATTTTAATTAACTAAAGAAAGGAATGCCGGCCAATAACTTATCAACCCCCGTTTTTATTCTTTTTATGTCTGATTATTTGTTTTTTTTTTTTAATAGATCAGTGCCGCGATGTTCTACCGGAATGCAAACAATATGCAAAGAGGGGAATGTGTAATCATGCATCGCCTTTTCACTCTATCCAACAAATACGAAAAATATGTCCGTTCTCTTGCGGGATTTGTAATGAGTAAGTATAATTTTCGCCTTTAGTTATAAAACGATGCTATGTACGGAAGTTTTGGATAAGCGTTCTCCCATTCTGGAGTAAATCAAGTTTCGTCCCTTTATCAGGTTTTTATGTTCTAAGCCTAACCCAGTATTCACTGTATATAAAACGTAAACCTATCAAACATCATCGATAGCTAAACATCTGACTCCGATTGTTCTGTTTCAGTTACGACGAGAATGCAGCACTTCTTCGAAGGCGTACACATTCTGGAATCCATGTGAGGCCTGCAATGCGTGCGAAACTGAATAGAGCCTTAGTACAAATCATTCGGAATAAAGACCTCGAGGGAAATTCAACACTCGAGTCTCAACCTGTCAAAATTAATTCTAAAAAAGAACAAGCTGGAGAAAAGAAAAGTCACGAGGCCTTGGATCAAGCGATTCAGTCGGAAAAGGACACCGAACAAGACGAATTGAATAGCGGATCGGGCGAACCCTTCAATAAATCGAAATAATTCACATAAAAATAGGTTTAGAGGTGCGGGGATGAGAAGGCTTGGATTGCCCGACGAATAGCTATTTTGTAGAATGGCCGTGATATCTGCACATCCACGAATGGCAACATAAAGGGAAAGGCGACGATGAATTTAGAATTATTTAACTCAAAGTGACGAGAAGCTAAGTTTGATGGACATACTTTTATTTCTAAAGAAACGAGCGTAAAAAAGATCGTTGCATAAATCTGAATAAAATTGAGATTTTTGTGAGATTGTTTTTCTTTCACATTGATTAATGTACAGAAAATAAGACGACACTTTATACAACGTAGCTATCAGAAAATCCTTATCGCACCTTATGTTGAGAACGAAGAATCGAAGGTTTCCTGGTTTTGTAAAATTTGTTTGCTTCTTCCGATGTAATCCGACCGTTAACCTAACAATACTACGGAGTTCAGTGAAGGTCAGTTTATGAACGAGTGAAAAAAAAAATGTATATATATATATATATATATCATGAGGTTGTACATATATATATATCATATATATCATGAGATCCTAGCAATTAAGCTGCAAGTAAACATATTGAACTGAGAAGCACAACACATAAAGGCTTTGACGGGATTCCCGCCGGTGCCTCCAAAATATCAGTCGAAACTACCTTCCAAATAAGCCAAATCTCAAACGCATCTAACGAGGGTCTAGTATTCTGAAAATAGATACTTTTAGTCGACTTCCTGATCACCCGAACTCAAATGCAAATTATTGGATTTATGTGAAATAGTCATCATTGTGAAAGCTGCTAACCCTTTTACAAGCTAAAATCAGCAATCAGAATCCAAACTGTGAAATTGGCCAGGAAATTTTATTTTACAATCGAGAATCTTCAGTCGGCAATTGTTCCATCTCTTCTCATGACCTTAATGTTTGATTCAGCGTTGTTTCTGTTGGACGAAATTCGATCTTAATCACTCCTAGGAACAACAGGGTAGAGGTGTAAGTTATTGGTACCTCGATCACTTTCACCGACAAAAGTCCTTTAAATACTCAGTATCCTAATCCCTTTTTCTTTTCTTTCATTTAATATATGCACTACAAAAGAAAAACAATCATGTGATCGTTAAAGCGTAGCAACACAGTTATTAACGAAATGTGGCCTGGACATTCGATGAAGCATATTTCTTACATGCACGGCCACAAATTTAGCGTAGTGCAGTTTCTCATAGTTCTTTTAATAATTTTCATTTAAATCCGAAATTAAACCTTACTAGGCACCTTAAAGTTGATCTGCATCAATAAGCAATTAAACGTTCTTCTTGTATATAACCTTGACTGAAAGGAAACTCTCTTTTCGAATTCGATGTCGGAGTCATTAAAAAAAAGTGCAGATATAACTTCTTTGGGTGAAATGTTGAGTTTGCCCTCGTTTAAACTATTTTGGCAATGAAAGAGGCTGTGAAGCTGGTCAAAGGTTGTATCACCAGGCCAGAAAGCGATTAGATCAGATATCTTATTATGGTTGGTTTGTTAGCGGGTGGTTTTGTTGTCTTACCCATTAGGACATACACCACTGATAATTATCATCCAGGACTTAATTGTTATAGTGATTTGTTGGTAAATTTGTCAGTATGTTTATTTTTGTTATACATGCTATAGTGTTTCAGATAAACACTCATGTTGTTCATTAGCAAATGATTATTTGTAAAACGGATAATACTGCCGGTTTAAAACTTTGTTTGCCGTACTCACTGCCAATATCATGATATTCAAGGGTGAATGGCCGCACCCCAGATAAACAAAACACCCTGTCGTAAACCACTTAGAAGGGAATCAATAGACTAAAGGAGGATATCGATTATTCAAAGTGGTATCGACTGGAAACAACTTAACGCTGGCTCGCCGCTGTTATGATGTTCGCACGTTTTGTATTGTTTCTTTGCCTTACATTTGTTGCTATACCAGATGTCTTAGTGATTCATTCGAGAAACCGTCACACCGGTAAAGTACATCAGTTGTGATTACATGTTTAAGAATTTGTAGCTACGTTATAGATACCAAAATGAATATCTCCGTTCAGGTGATCCACAAACGGGTTAAATAGTGTCACATCTTGCTTGAAATTCGATCAGTGTAGAAAGACTTTAGCCATACCAACCATATTATCTTACACATGAACTGATTTCGCAGTCTGTCAATGTGAAGCTTGATACATTCCATCATTATTTGTAGCTCTGACTTGTGTCTTTCACAAGGGCCACTCTTCATTTTGATTGAAGTTTTTACCATCACTACAGCAATCAAGAAGCTCGACAAGGATTACAAAGAGGACGATGGCGACAAAGCTTCTCGTGCAAAGCTACTTTGGGAGCTCATTTTGACAAGAACCAAAGTCAGACATAAAGAAAGTAGGCAGCCTCGTCCATTGCGAAAGAGTTTGAAGGTGTACACTCTTCCTCTGAAAGTTGGTAAGACTTTATCTGTACCTTTACAAAATGCTGTTAGCTACTTATTACGTTGCTGCTTTATCTGTACCTTTACAAAATGCTGTTAGCTACTTATTACGTTGTTGCTTTATCTGTACCTTTACAAAATGCTGTTAGCTACTTATTACGTTGCTGCTTTTTTTCAAGCATTTTAATGTTATGTAGCCTCGATAAAATATTATGGAATGGACTGTTAGTTCCTTTAAAAGTTAGAATCTGGTGGCTCAGATCGAAAAATGTTTAGACTTGTGAGTATCTTGATCTGTTAGCAGCGTCCTTACCACAGTTAAGTGACCAATCCATCTCCCCCGCCTTTTGAAAAAAGAAGAAAATGGATTATGAGGAGATGCAAAGCTCCCTCCGCAAAGCAATTATCGTGCATCCCTTCCAAGGATACCAATGAAGACTAAGCATTAGTTTTTTTTTTTTTAATTATCTGCATGGTACAAGTATTTTTATGTTATCTGAACACTGTTGATATTTCTAAATATTTTAAAATTTTAATGCATAGTTTATCGGCTGTATTGTTACTTATTATGATACTGGACATAGTTTTTTTTTTTATTAATTTAGTAAAAGTAGGTGTCCCCAATTAGCTCTATGAGCTAAATACATTGACACGGTAATAAAGATTTTATTATTATTATTATTATTATTCCTAATTCATGCAAAGAACCACCATCAATCCCAAAAAAGATATGTTAAAAATCCCTAATTTGCAGGACTTTGCAAAGACCAGCATCCGTTATGTGGTTCTTATGCGTTAAGCGGACTTTGTGATTGGCCTGGACTTTTCCAAGACCTCCATAACATCCATGAGACATGCGCATTTTCATGTGGATACTGCAAAAAGTACGTAACAACTAACGAAGCAGTTAAAGTTTTATTTTAAGCTGCTAAGAAGTAAACAGGCAGCAAACTCTTTCGGAACCATTTTATAAGCCACTTGTCGTAGCTTAAGAACAAGATCGCTTGCTGGTGTAGTCAGGTACAGCCAAGTTCCCTACATGGTCTGAGGATTTAATTTTCTTTTTATCTATAAATGATGCTGATGCTATTAACATTGTCATCCCTGTTATCATCACAAATATCATTACCATCATTAATATCGTTAACATGATCATCATAATCGGTATCGTCATCATCGACAATTTCATTAGTATTGTTATAATTCGTTCAATTATGTCTATTTTTTAATTTTTATTATTTTTTTCCTTAAGGAACTTGCGAAATGGAGAAGTAGATTTTGTTGGAGCTAACTGGAATTCACCATAATGCATTTACAGTTCGGGTTCTTTCACGAGACTAGACAACTCTATATCATGTGAGGGCTGAACGACGTCTACCATGACCGAACCATTTGGATTGATATGTTTTAAACTTAGCACTCCAAACCAGGGGGGAGGGGGGAAGGGGGGTTGTTAAGACCCAAGTAGTTGTTATCCTCCGTTTCTCAACCAAACACAGTTCAGGAAATCTTGGTAATATCTAGTAAGATTATGTCCACGTTGTAACTAGTTTATGTTCTACAAGAAAGAGAAAGACAACAATGAAAATTGCTAGGATCGATATCTATTGTTCCCATTAGGATGAGAACTTTTCCCTAACTTTTGTTAGGTTCTTCAAATCGCTTGATGTTGTTATATTTCCTTGCATTTAATACGTTTTGGTAGAGATAAATGCGGAACTAAACGAGGAATAAAAAGTAAGGTTTTTGACAAATGCGCTTTTACAATGTCATTCCAAAGGAAAGGAAAAATGAAAAAAAGGAGTAGGAAGTGATAATTGAAGTTCTGGGAAAAGGATACATTGTACCTATCACGTCTGACCAACCTTTATTCTGGTAGATTGGTATGTGGGTAGTGTTATTGAAGAATAAAGAACTTTTAAAGTTGGCGGTAGTTAATAATTGATGATAACCTTTAAGTGCAGACCACCAGTTAACTTGAAAAGACTTTTGTTGGTCTTATATTGACATCTGAATGAACGGGTCAAGTGTTCTTTTCTACCCACTTAGTTGTTTAACTAGCAGAAGTAATTTTGAAGATTTCTTGTCGCCGGGGAAATTGAATATAACGTTAACATAACGATGGCTCACGAGAAACATAATACCGGGCTCATATCAGTGGATTCACAATGAGTAACTATGGTGAAAAACGTCCACATTTTGAATATTTTACCACAAATGCACTATGTTTCCATTTTCCTTTTGGCATACACTTTTTTGTTGGAAGTAGTAAGCGGGGGACCAGGATCACCACAATTTAAGGATACTTCCGGTAGGTATATATTTCGTAACTATTTTGGGATCTAGACGATTTCTATACTTACATAAAAAGTAATTACACTATGATTGTCTGATAACAAATGTTTTCCAAGTCATTTCAGTTTAATGCATAACTCAAACAAGCCAATAAACATCATGTACCTCGATGATTCAATTTTTTTTTCGCAAGCAATTTAACTTAGGGTTATCGCTAGATCCCTTATCAAAGAAACCTGAAACTGAAAGATAAGACACGCCATTGGATATGATTTTTTCATTACTGTTTTCTTGTTACAAAATAAATTTACTCAGCTTCAATTAATCGGCGAAAGGAAAACTAAAATACAGACAAGTGTCCGGTTATCCTTGCTAAATGATCATCTCTAAGTTCATTAAATAATCTTAAACTTAATTAAAACGATGTTTTTCATCTGCTGCGGAGTAAGAAAAATGAAAAATATGTGAACCCCTAGAGGCTTCGTCCCACGCTAACGAGAAATAACCTTGATCCATCACCAGCGACCGAGCGCACACCCTGCCATTTGGTCTTTTACGAAGTAATTTCTGAGTCATCCAAATATTCTTTACATTCTTTGTTGAATACCTGGTCATTTGAAGGAGGCTATTGTTAGAAGGCCCCAATTTCATTTTTGCAAAGTGGCCGTGAAAGGCATAACAGAAAATCCCTGATTTTGGGAGAAAAAGCTTATTTCGTTTTTGTTACCGTTTAGGATTTATATCATTGCCAGATGCGTTTGAATTTTAAAACGGTATGAAAACAAGTTATTTAGTGTGAACTAAATGGTACTAAGCAAAAAGATTTCTAGAAAGGAGTAAGGCTTGAAAAGCGGGTAATATATATAGAGGATACTGGAGAGGATGGTGGATAACTCTGTTAGGAAAATGTAGTTGAATCGGAGGTAAGCTAAGCCAATTAGTTATTGTAAAAAAAAAAAAAAAGGAAAACTAGGGTAATTTTAAAGGCTGATAGTTTCTAAAGAACCTGCTTGGGGCTGCGTCGGTGGGGGTAACGAAACAACAATTTGGATATATCAACAAAGTTAAAATGGTAAATTGGCTACCGTAACGATTACAAAAGCTGACGTTTCGAGCGTTAGCCCTTCGTCGGAGCGAATGACAAAGGGCTAGCGCTTCGACGAAGGGCTAACGCTCGAAACGTCAGCTTTTGTAATCGTTATGGTGGCCAATTTACCATTTCAACTTTGTTGATATATCCAAATTGTAGGGTAATTTTAGGCTGGCGCTGTTTTATTTCTAGAAAATATCATACCTATACAACTGTACGTCCATTTCATTGAGCATCACTATTCTTTTGATTCTACATCGATGTTTAAATGCTTATTTAATTCATTTTGCTGCCCTCTATGTCATAATAGGATTGAGTTCATAATGAACCAAGATGAAGCCAAAATACAGGAGTTCTTTACTAATATTCGATCGTTTTTTAGTTTTATCTTCCTTTCATCGTGAACGCAGATGGTTAATTGAAAAGGTACGTCCATTAAACATAACAACGTCCTCGGACAGCTTGAGGTACAACAAATATGTGCAGCTTTGGAAAATTAGACAGTCCCTTGCAGCCGCTAGGCACACTTCCTCTAAAACCTTCGTTAAAAGATCCTCAGACCGGGACTACCTGGATAGGATTGCGTCATTCATCAAGGAGAAGGAAGATGCATCGTTAAGACCAGCTGGTGAGAAAAAGAATAATTTGAGCTCAGTTACAAAAAGCGTTGATCAGAAATTACTATGATAGTAAATCAGGGTAGGGCGAGCGAGAGTAGGGTAGAATACGACATCAGATTTCCTAAAAGGCAGTGTATGTTCAAGAATAACGGGCTGTGAAAAATTCCTGATTCTGCTCGTAATAAATGGTTTCTGACCAAACTTTAGGAAAGCATTTCACTTCTTCTTCTTTTTCATTGTCATTTTCTTCTCACATCTCTTCTTTTTTTTATAAGCAATTGCCTCGAAGAAAAATGAGACTCGGAGCGCCGTATTATACATTAATGATTTTTGCAAAGAATATTCTTAAAGGGTTGCACGTCCTAAAGCTAAGCTCTTTAATTATTTCAGGTTCAGCAAAAGTGGTTTTCTTACTAGATGGCTCAGGTAAAATTGGCAAGAAGGAACTCAACTCGTACAGACTGTTTGTGAAAGAGGTGTATGAAAACTTAAACATTCCTACGAGAGGAATCACTTTTGGGCTTCTAGAATGTGGCAGTAGACACTACACCCAGAGAAATATCCTTCCTAGAAATATTCAAAGTTCCAAAGTACTTGACCTCACACTCGACAAGCTTGTCCCCGTGAGTGGAAGTTGCGAGTTGGGAAAATCTCTCCAAATCTTAAACAAAAATGTTTTTGTGAAAATGCCAAATGGTTCTCCAAAAGCCGTGGTCGTGGTCATGGCTGGAAAATCGGTGGATGAAGTTCATAACGCGGCAAAAGAACTACGCAGAATAGGTGTGCGAGTCGTGGCCATAGGTGTAGGTGGTCAAGCAGATATGAAGCAGTTGGCAACCATTACTGATTCTCCATTCTACGCTTTCAAGGTTCCGGTTGTCCAGTATTTGCCTGCAATGTCCGGTACAGTGGTTGGATTTTTAAATGAAGGTACATGTTTGTCCAGACTAAGAGTAATAGCAAGTATTGCCATTGCCTGCGCTGAAATCAAGGCACAATAGAAAACGATCGCAAAATCTGAGATATATTATTTTGATGTACATATAGCTATTATCAGCGAACGAGAATCTGTATGTTCCTGATTGAGGTTTTCGCCTAAAAAAAGAAAATAGAATAAACAGAAATAAAAATGGTGTACTGAAAATCATCTTCATAACATCTTTGCCTACATCGCTCAACTTATGAATGATGCACAACAAATCTCATATATCTAGAACGAAATAATGTATTAAAATGTTCCTATTCTTTTATTTTTGTCGCATCTCTGTTTCACCAGTTTATCTCTACCAAACTCATGACTTTCAAACATAATCATGAGGTCTTTCCCCAACTCATTTCATGACCCCTGACCTTACATTTATACTCATGTATGTACGTACCATTTCCCTTGAAAACATGATTTCTCTATATCTGCACCTCCACAGTGACCGACTCCAGGGTGCTCAGTGCAAATTTAACTGTTCCTGATCCGTCCGCTATTCAAAAGGAGAAACATAGTGGCTACTATGATGAAGAAAAGTCCACAGATGCCAACGAGATCGAAGAAGCTCCCTACACAGATAACGACTTGTTGCAAGGTCTTCCACCGATTCTTGACCAATTAGATGGGGATAAATCAGGTTGGTTTGGTAAAATCTTTTCACAATCCTCACCTATGATATACTTAGTTTGAGCTGAGATGATCAATCGTACTTATGGGTACTGTTTTTATTCAATCTAAAGCGATAGATTCTTGGATCTCCGCCTTGGGAGGTGAGAGTAGGCAATATGATGCCTCATCCTCGGACTCAAATGTTCATCCTTCTCAAAGGCCACCAACCACAGGAAATTTCGGCACTCATCCCACACACCATACCTATAATATAGGACCACCTCACGCAGCCGCCCTGCTAAATGATTGGAATGATGAAGGATTTACATTGAATCCGACGTCAGATGCAGAAAATCCGCTCTATAGTGTCAATAGCATTAATGATAGCCCACATTATGTGCTCCAAGACTCTGCATCAATAACTCAAGTTCCTGTGAACCCATTACCAAATAATAATGGGTCGGAAGGACAGGTATCGCCTGGTCAAACTGGTGGAAAGGTCACTACTCAAGGATCTGGCACTAATGGTGCAATGAGTCCGTCTACTGCTTCTACAAATGGATCGGTACAAGGTGGTGTTAGCCAGGGACAAGGAGCAACAGCCAGTAGCAATGGGGCAGCCAGCCCTCCTATAGCAGGTAATCCTATTCCGGTGGGTGAAAACCAAGGAAACGGTATCCCCTCCGAGGCATCACCTAGCAGTAACGGGGTAGGCAGCCCTGGTACCTTAGAAAATCCAAATCAGAAGGGTGGAGGCCAGGCGAATGGAGTATCAGGAGGAGCCCCAGCTGCTTCCAGTAGCGCAGTCAGTCCGGGTACCGCAGCCAATCCAAATAAGGCGGGTGGCAACCAAGTCTCAGGATCAGTTCCCCAAACAACAACAGGCAGTGTGGCGAATCCTAATAGTTCAGGCTCAAGTACCAACTCTGGACCAGGAGGAGGAGGAGGAACTTCTGGTGGTGTTTCCAGTCCACTAGGTGGTACAGAAATTATAAACGAAAATCACTTTATAAATTCTCCTACACGTCATAATTCGGAAAATATATATTTAACTTACCCTACTGAACAAAATAAATGGAGCTATTTTGCTCTTGCGTTAACTTCGAGGCGAGTGCTATACATCATTCAAGCACAATTGTTGTATTTCCTACTCTCAAAAGCCGGAGCACACCAGGGATTTTGAGACATAACTCTTTTATATGAAAGAGGTATGTATAGCTGATCTTCGTTTCAAACGTATTTTGAATTTGTTACAACAGGTCCGGTGCCGGTAATTCAAGCCCCATTGTTATCTATACCAGTCCTTCCAATTCAGACCATTCCGATCCAAGCACTTCCATCTATACAGACAGCAGGATCAGAAAATTTCCAAAAACCTAAGCCTCAGACCGCAAATAATACAAACCAGCGTGAAAGCAACGGAGAAACCGGTCAGACTCCTACCCCAACAACTAGTAGCGCAGTTGCAGCTCCAAACAAAGGCAACCAGGTGGGTAATAACGAGAAAGGGCCAGGGGAGCTCCGTAAACCGTCAACGTCTCCAGGAAACCAAAATTCCTCGGGTACTACCACCTCTAAACCAGAACAAGCAGGAAATGGTAGCAACCAAGCACTCAATCCTTCAAAGCCAACACCTACGAATAAAAGCTCAGCAAAACAGGAACCTACGAGTGCACCGGCAGAAACTTCAGCTAAATCAGGAACTTCTGAAAATCCAGAACCCACCACTCCTCTAGCGGGTACATCTAATAAAGAAATCAGCTCCGGAAAAACTCATAGTTCGAAAAACAAACCAACTTCCACGACCGCTATTAAGGGTGGTGCCCCCGATAGCAACTCTTCGCATAAAAAACCAAGCATTAAAGAAGGCAGTCAGTCACATCAACAACAACCGATCGTTTTATGCCAAATAGTTTGTGGCCCTGGCTGTTGTCCACTTATATCAAAAACAAAACCAACTGTGCCGACTACAAAAGAAACAACCACTCTAAAGCCGAAGAAAACAACAAAACCAACAAAAGAGGCTGTGCCGGAGGTGTTGGCAGGTCCACCTGTACCTATACACTATACCCAGAGACCAGGGTGGTTCCCTCAGAATCCTGCTCCCTTGCCCATTCCTCCCAACTCCCTGCCTCTTGGAACTGATCCTGGAGCAGGGTCAATAAATCCTCGACTGGATATGTATATGAATCTCCCACCTGCAACAAGTGCTCCTAAAATCAGCTCATTTCCCAAAAACAATCATGACATATTTGCTGGTAAGACCTAATTAATAAAGAATAGTACTCAGTTACTTATAACCTTTTTTATTATTTTTCTGAGTTTTGTTTTCATGGTGTTTGTTATTAATTTGTACGAAATTTGAGACTTGACCTACTTAACCACACCTGCATCAATAGTTAACTCCAAAATCAATTAATGTAAGGCGATGATTCGTGAAAGGATCATCGAAAAGTGACCTGATGGGCACATGGTTCAAAAAATACTTTCGCTTGTTCTTGTCTAGGTCATTGCGAAGATTACCACCCTGACTGTCCTTCTTTTCTTATGAGTGGCCTTTGTGATCAGCCCAATCCTTTTCTAGAGGTATTTAATGTTCGTGAGGTTTGTATGCGTTCGTGCGGTGTCTGCAACAGGTACGTTTGCATAAAGGTGGCGCATTTAACTTAACTTAACTTAATAGATGGCGTATTTAACTTTTTGATTTAAAGCATCAAGCATCACTTTTCGGTTAAATGCACCAATATTGAAGAATCCATTTGGAATTTCTCTCACAAAATGCTACAAAGACCTTGTCTGTTCTCCACAACTATCTAATTTTGTGGTTCATGGTATATGAACTATTATTAAAAACTAGATCATTAGATAATGAGGGGTTGCAACCCAACCCTAACCGTTTTTGTTACAATGCACCAAATGGAAAAGCTTTTACTTTAAATAGTTAGCATGTTATGTCGTCTATATGAAATGTTAATTTTATGGAATACATATGAAGATGTAGTCTGATCGTCCGGGTGAGTGTATGAAGTACATATGAAGATGTCGCTGCTAAGAAGCAAGTGACGTCATTCAACATGGTCAACGTTTTTACATCTCACATTTTCCATTATAGGTTTACCGTATTTCCCTTGTCATCTTTAAAGCTTTACTTTAGTCGTTGGTCATATCAATTCTTAAATCAAACCTCACTTGTCATTTAGTATCCCCTATATTTTGGGGCCGCATTTCGACAAGTTCACAGCACACAAGCAGCTATTGAAGTGAACAGTTACCCAGATAAAATCCTCTCGATAGAATTTAAAAAATCGTCCAAGAGTTAAAATTCTTTATTCATGATTTTTATTGTGTTCCACAGCTTCGTGAAACATGGACAGAAAGATACCTTCGGCTTGCACAAAAAAGAAAAGAAGCCAGAGGATATTGGATTTCCAGAGTACAGCAAAAAGTTTCTTTGAAGTAACGTGCGAGAAATTCAGATGTCTCAAGAGCTGCTTCGATAACCGTTGAATTTATTTTGAAAGAAAAGCATGTCTATTATATATAAAATTGGCTTATGTCATTCTTGCGCAAATGAATTTCTCAAGCACTACTCCTGCTTTCGTTTCAAAAATAGTTCATGTTAACTTATTTGTACGATTATGCAAATATTTTAGTGTGCATTAATAGAATATTAGAGAATAAAAAATATTCATCCTCAGATATGCTGAGTTTGCCGAATAGTAAAGCTTTGATGGGTGGTAAAGCGAGTGTAGAGAGTTCACGTGCAAAGGAAAGACATTTTATTTCATTTTTGGGGTTGCTTTACTGGGATCACATCTATCAATCTCGCCACGGCAAGGCGTGTTATAGTTGTCAATCATTTTATAGCAGAGGTTGTGGCTTTAGCTTTTTAATTAGCTGGTAATTAAAATGAGTATCTCATCATTTGTTTTTATCATGATTCAACTACCTAAGAGAACGAAAATAACAAAAGTCACATTGTTCAGTTCTCAGGAAAACTGTTTTACAAACCCTAGTACATTGACTTCTCTGAGTTCAAAGTTATGAAATAATGTTCAAGCTAAATATTTTAAAGTATCAGCGAAAAACAGCCATTATTTAGTGTTTATTCAACTGTCAGCATTTTTATGAAGTACGGCTTCAATTGATTAATGTTCATGAATGGGTCGCAGACATGTGGGTATGTTTCTGTTTACTTCAATTACGTGTAACCACCTACCAAACCCCCTCCACCCGCTTCCCCAACTCTCTTCCCTAAGCAGCAGATATATCGTGGAACCTATGTAACTTGTGCCTTGACGTATGTGCTTGTGCTTCACGAAAGTGCCTTTATTAGTTATATACTTTTATACACCCTGTTAGACTGATTGCTACCAACAAAGTCATTATCCATCGTAAAAAAGGAACAAAGAAAACGTCAGCTTTTGTAATCGTTACGGTGGCCAACTTACCATTTCAACTTTGTTGATATATCCAGATTATTTCGTTACCCCCACCGACGCAGCCCCAAACAGTTTCTTTAGAAACTATCAGCCCTCAAAGAAAAGGTGTGGTTCGATCAGTTCCTGATTCATCCTAGAAAACAAACAGGCAGGTAATGTTACACTTCTCTAACACCTCAGTATTTTTTATGTTCATTGTCTCGATATATTCTAGTCAATAATTAACACTCGAAAGTAAGTCACTGTTAGTTAAATGGCCAAACCTATGTTTTCTCGGATGATTTGGATGGAGTTTTTGTCGTATAAGTTATTCTTATGTTGTTCGTTGAGTATTGTTTGTACTTCAGTTGAGACCAAGCCCAGAAAAATTTCATTGAAAGCGAGGAAACGGTATGTGCTGATTAAAATAAAACGCCGCAGATACAAGAAACGTGGCAGCAATACATGGTATAAATTTAGATAAAAATCACTATACTGTGCGAACCTCGGTCATTTAAAATCTCATTGAATTCGTTTTGGAGGACTCTGCAAATTGTGCATCAACGAAGACTTTGTAAAACATGGAAATCTGAGCTTGTTGCTTTCCTGTTGTCACTTATACCACGTTATTGGGCAAAAGACTTTCCTTCTAAATTGGATGTTCTCAGGAAAAAAAATTAAAACTGATAGGAGGTTACATGAGATCTAGATGGGAGCGGCAATATTCCGAGTGGGTTAACGTTAAAAAAACTAGGAAAAAGCTCTGACAGCCAGGCAATTAGGCTTGTCAGCTCTCTCTAATTCGTGATCATTAGGCTATCAGTGGCAGAATAATCCATTTGTTTAGAACCGACAGAGGACAAAATGAGATAATTTTGTGCAAATTGAAGTCAGAGTAGTTAGACACTTTGAAGACCAATGACGATTTTCTGTAGGTAGGTTTACCTCAAAACGAACATTGACCATGAATACTTATCCTATAGTTTCCTCTTTCCTACAGCAGGTGGTATTACCTTCAGTGGAGATTCTGGGGCAACAGAAAGTAAGTCTTTCTCATAACGCGTACTTTTCACTTTGGTCCATAGATAAATGCCGATCCTAAGTGATCGAGCAAAATCCGCTGTGATCTTAAACGCGAAGTTTCGTAATCACGAAGGGTTTACACCAGCTAGTCGTTATTTCTCATAAGTCCTGCTGTTTCGGAATTTGTTTGTTTAAGCGTCGTTCTTTCCTGGTCTGTGTGTGTTCGTTTGCTTTGATTTGTATTGAGAAAAAAGAGACAGGAAAATCAAATATGTTCCAAATATGACGCACCACCAATTAGGGAAAGAACAACACCGAACTTTTATCAACAGCAGTGGTTGTTAACTCCTTCTCTGATAGATTAACTGGCGTGTCATTCATTGTAAGAATGTCAGCATGAAAACAGTACACCGACCAACGCGAATCACTTTTTTCATATGATTATTTTTAAGTTTGCGTTCCGTGATGTGCCGCTGTTGCATTTAGACTCCTGGGTTTCTTTTATCTAATTGCTCTCTTCTTTCTGTCTAGTAATCATTGACCTGAGATTTATGATCGATGGATCATCCGCTGTGGGAAGAGAGCAGAACTTCAAACAAATTATCAAGTTTGTCAGCGCTGTAGTCCATGCCTTTCCACTCGGCCATTATAAAACTCGCGTTGGGGGTAGTCCTGTACTCCTCCGCAGATTTAGTGAAATACCCCGGGACAAATTCGGCAGAGAAACAACTACTTTATCTGCGACGTGGCTTGGAGGTCTGTAAACACTTCTTATTTGATAGCAGGCAACTCAGCTGACAGCGTTGCTACCCAATCGATGGATATCAAATCATATGGAGTGGAAATCTTCTGTATTGGGGTTGGGAACGTTGCTAGTGATTGGCAACTCAATGCAATGACCAGTTATCCCTCTAATGATATCTTTAAGAGTAACTACGAACAAATGGGGAAGATTGCAGAGCTACTCGTCGCTAGGATTCTGAAAGGTAAAAAGAACATAGTTTATGAATTTTAGTTTCATTTCATTAAACGTAAAGAGCTATGAAGTATCGCTGACTTTATGCACAACTAAACAACTTCTTCTTTCTATTTTTGGCTTCCGCCTTCTTTTAGGTATTTTTAGGAACTATTGTCGCCCGTACTATTGCTATAAGTCAACAAGTCTATTAAGCATTTAGAATGATCAGTCGTAATTCACAGTGTTAAAATCATTTCAAAAATTGTATTTCTTGGGTGGCGTTTCAACTCGCTATGCTAACATAATGACCATTCTATTAAAGGTTATCAGGATTACTGTGGATACTCTCTCAGTTATTTGCGACAGAAGAAACGCGTAATAATTCCAACAGTAAACAAATACGACTGCTCACGTCAGTCCATTGTTCAACCACTGCCACGTCATCATCATTATCATCGACCACGCGATGATCCTTATAATCGCCTTCTCAGCAGACGTCGATGCTAGACGGGTTCATCAATGATCAATTAAAAGGAAGGGGGAGCTCAGGACGTGAGGGGAACTAAGATTAAAAGCATTTCTTTCTAGTTTATTGTCGCTGGAAGTTCAAATATTGCGAAAACAAAAGAACAGAGTTAAAAACTGCCAACTACTATTAGCTAACTACCCTACTAACTAACTACTTCCTTTATGGGGGAAAGCTCGTACGCTTTTCAGTAATTTCCTAATCTTTGCTATCACAATAAGGGTGTATTTAAGACAAATGCAAAGATACAGGAGCTCCCTTATTATAAGTTTTACGCATTGTACAATCGCGCTACGAGAGATGGTACCTAGGTTCAAACCATTTGTTCTTTAAAGAGGTAACCCTTTAAACAAATCTTATCTTTGCTATCACAAATCTTATCTTAGAAGGTACTATTGCCTGTTTTAGATCTCTCTTTTTTTTTCTCCCTTTTTGGTTTCAGGCTCTTTTTCTTTTGGTTTCTAAGGGTACCTCAGCAGATAGGGTTTAATAGATTTTTGTCCCTCTATGTAGATGGGAGATGACAAATATTCTTATTGCTGTTGGCGTTAGTTCTAAATCATAAGAAGTAAAGATTCACTTTAGTTTTGACGAGATCAGCATCCGTTTGTATTCTCCGGAATAAAAAATGTTGTCGCTCTTGAAAGCCTCACCTCACTCAGTGCAACCTGCTATACGCAGTAGACTATAGCTGAGGGTTATCAAGGAACACAACCTTAACAACGTAGGTATACGTGGATCACAAACAAATCCCAAAGTTTGAAAATTATTACCCTCGATTTGTACATAAGAGGTCCCTGGTTCAAAACCTCGACTCCTCATAAATTTGCGATTGTTCGAGTTAAAAGGAAATAACTTTGCAGTACCTCTCACCAGCTGGCTGATTAATACTGGCTGATCAATAATATCCGAATAAAAGTCGTCTTCCTTCGCTTCCTCCTCGCACAAAATTGCGCTTGATCGACGATAAAGTGGAACTCAACATGGAGGTTTACCTCAGAAATATCGTATTTTGTACCCTTGAACGTGTTTTTTCGTTTTTAAAGTCCTGTTTGAGTATTTAGGTCCAGCTATGTAAATCGCTTTCCTTTGGATGTTAACCTTGCTCCGTTTCTGAAGCGATGCACATACTTTCTGTTGTTTTAATCAATCAAATTTTGTGCTAAGATAAAATTGGTGGATTCATTTCCATCATTCATTACGCGCGTTTTGAATATGCGAGTACGGTTATAGCCAACTCACTCTACCATCTAATGTCCAACATCTTTTGGTTTTTTTTTTCTTTCCTCACTCTTGAGATTTTCTTCCATGATTTTAAACACTTCACGGGCCAAGCATTTCAGATGTAAGGAGGACTTCTCTTGCCTTTGACTAGACCTTGGCACCAGTGGTTCGTTTTGGAGATTGGAGATGGAGACTGCTTTGTAGTCGATAGATAGTACAGGCCATCTCTCCTGAACTATTTTTTCGATAAGAAAATCAGATTATCGTCAAATTATTGGAATCATTCATGAGTGAATGGATCTCATTGCCTACCGGGTGGCATCTACCTCATTACTTTCGGAAAGGATGTCTTGATGAAATTGTGTTTTCTCAGTTGCTATAAGAATTTCGATATTAGATACCAAAATCAATTCTGCTAGCGACTCTCAGACTTGCCCGGGCACACCTGTTGGTCCACAAACTTTGCGTTGTGATCGTTTACGGACGTAACATTGTATTCTAAACTCCTGTTAATGGTAGTGGAAGTATTGCGTCGAACGGGACCTATTTACTTGAGACGTGCTAAGGAATATGATATAAATACGAAAAGGGGTTGGTTAAAAAACGGTTGAGAACTCAGGCATTTCTTGACCGAGCCGTCCCTTTTATCATTACCTCATCATACCCTGAAATAGCATACAATTGAACCAGTCGAAATCCATTAAAATGGCGATCGGTCATTGAAATTAGATCCCTTGAAATGAAGTTTATAAAGAGGAAACAGTCAAACGAAATATGACTGAGAGTTGAGTTTTTTTCCACTATGGAAATTGAAAATCACCAATTCAGGACAATAAAGTCATAAACTGGCCTTCATTGTCAAAGGGAATCTTAAATTAAGCTAATTTCATTATAATATATCTGTTTGACGGACCGCTTTGTGAGTAATTGGAGCGGGTTTGGAAGTTAACCACCCGTGAAGTGTCAACACACGCTTCAACAGTAATAAAAGACCACCTCACAAAGACTAAACCGATTGACTTTCATGTACCTGCAAGAGCCACTCAATCGCTGAGTCTTTAACTAAATCAAATGTTCTTGTACTCAGGGAGGCGCCGATGCTTCCTCCTGTAAAATACGGCCTTGATCAAATATGCATCGTTGTTCGAATCTTTATTGTACTTTAGGTCCATGAAGACAAAACAACTGGCAGGGTAGCATTCAACATGGCGTAACCTAACCTCGTTTGCGACTCTAAAACGAAAGAGGACATTTTTTTAAATCGACGTGAGCTTAGTTCGAGTTCAAGTAAGTGACTCTATCTTCTCTGTGATAAAATGATATCCGGTACTAGCTAATTTTAATGATGCTTTGTTCATTCATCTTCGATCGGATATTTGTATAGTCTTAGAAAGGTGTTATTTATACATTTTTCAACAGGAATGAATGTTAACCTTCTCTTCGTATTGGCGTGGAACGTCCTTGTCATCTGTAAGATCTCAACAGTTTCTAGTGCCTTGAAAAGAGGTAAGGTCAAGATACTAAAGAAACTGTTGTTCAGCGAAATGCCATGTAATTACTTTTTAATGACAACACGCTTAGTTTTCGATAGAGAAGAGAGAAGTATCAAATTACAGCTATTTGACCTATGAGTAGCTTTTCAATGGTTTAATCTCAGGTTTAGTCTTATATATTTTACCATTATGGCTAAATTTTCCCGCTGGTTCTATTTACTGTTACAGTATCTTCAGAGACAAAATTAAAGGTCACTAATTAAGCGCAACGAATATGCTCTCCTGCCGGTATCTGTTAAATCTGTGTCACTGCTTTCAGACCCAAAAGAGTGTTTCATTTTATCACGAGAATGGTTGTTTTTAATTCGGACTGCTTCTCAGAAAAACAACACAATTCCCGAATTTTCGAAGCCAGTTGAAATTGCATCTGAAAACAGGTTCTCGTCTGCCTTCAACCAGCAAATGACAATTAAAATGTAGCACTAATGGCCTGTACACTACAATTAGACCTGCTGATTCGATGGTTGTCGCAACGATAGACAATATCGCTGTAAATTAGTGATAGTACTTACTCAATTGACACTGTTTCAAGCGAGCATTTTCAAGCTATTTTGTTCTGCTTTTTGGTAAAATATCTGACTTCAAGCGAATTCCTAATGGTGCATGTGGAACCCGCTTGCAGGATGCACGAATTCTGAACAACAGACAGAGAGCGACTAGACCAATTTTTTTTTTTCGGTCATCATCATTTTTACGTTTCCCCAAAAAGCTAAACAGGGACGAAAAGTGATATTTGATTAAAAAATTAAAATAAAAATAAAAAAATCGAAATAGAGGGAGCATGGGGTTCATATGAAATACCATCGGTTGCTATGTAGAGTGTGTGGCCTCCCCTTCGCTTTGACTCCTGAACTAAAGTATAAACCTCGTCTTCTCTTATAATCCAGGAACCCACGCATTCTCACTATTCAATCATTGTTTTTTAAAGATGCTGCTGGTTAATTTTATAAAAGTACTGATCGTACCTGAGAGTATATAGGTGGCTTCAGAGTAAATTTGCTTGGACTGGGGATTTGGGTGATGTGTTCAGGGGGTATGATGAAAGCTTCTCCCACCTAGATAAATTCTCGGTTATTTTTTCCAGCTCTAAGAACTCAGAACGTCGAGAGCAGGTTTCTCATCGAGAGAATTGGTTTGAACGATGCTTATCCCTTCAAACCGCCCCACGATAAACCATTACCTCTTGGAAAAAGACGAAAGCAACATTCGAAAGAAAAATCGTACTTTCAAACATCATCCACTCACGCAGGAATAAAAAGGCAATTCAAGACACAAAACAGTTTAATTCCGAGACCCTTTGATGCATCTTCAGTGAAAGGTAAAATGCCAGTGTAAAATAGTGACATGTTGGCAGTTATCATCATGCATTATATATGAACAGAACTACTTTTAAAATGAGGTCCATATCACATTTGACAAGCCTACATGAAATAAAGCTCTAACCAAAGTGTTGTTGCTTCTTGGAAAGTGATATACCAGGAGTGCTACGTATCAAGAGGACACCTGTGACAACGACACGAGACTTTAAAAAAAAACCAAAATGACAAACAAAGCAGAACAAACAGAGCAGAAATGCGCTTTTATATATAATCTATATCAACTTCAGCCTCATTAATTAGCATAGATGTTGAAGAACTAGGTTGTGCATTCCACCGTGAAAACACTTTTTTCTCTCGCCGAGGGTTAAGGAACTTTGACTCTTTGAGCCAAACCTTGCGATCGGTATTGAAAAATCTGTAAAATGAAGTTTTGAGGCCACCCGAATAAGATCGACTGAGAAGTTTAGTTTCGAACCCTACCCTGCGTGGTTATATACTTTTTTCAAAAAAGATAAATTATATTAACTTCCCTCTTACGGTGCCTTTCCTCAACCAGATATTATCTGTGGATATCAAAAGGCAACCCGAAAAAATGTTTAATGCTGCAAAGACCGAATTAAGCCGTCAGTAATTGTGGTTCTGCTAACCTTCTATCTTTTGCCCAGCTTGTAAAACCCAGATAGATCTTGGATTTCTCATAGACGGCTCTGGAAGCATAGAGATGTATGGGAAAGGAAACTTTCAAAGATGTTTGGATTTTGTAATATCTCTTACGAAAGCATTTGTCATTTCTCCCACGGACACAAGAGTCGGAGCAATTGTATTTTCGTCTCGAAGTGAACTTAAATTTGATTTCAAACAATATAGCACACAGCAAGATTTAGAAGCTGCGATAACTCGCATTAAATATCCAGGTTACAGGACAAAAACTGGTGCTGCCCTCACAATGGCGGCAGACAAACTATTTAACGACGTTAGACAAGGCGTGCCACGCGTCCTTGTTGTTTTAACGGACGGCGCATCCAACGACGACGTAGTTAAACCTTCTGAAGAACTTAGAAACACAGGGGTGGTCATATTCTCTGTTGGCCTGGGGACACATTTTAGAGTAGCACAACTAAATGCAATGGCAAGTGAACCAAAAGCAGAACACGTATTTACAGTTGATTTCCCTCAAATGGATACAATAGTTACAGCAATGCAGAAAAGGTTGTGCAAAGGTGAGAAAAGGAGGGAATTCGTCATTTTCTAAGTATTGGAGTCATTTTTACGAGAAGATAAGATGTGGTGGGCCTACAAAATCGAGTGTTCCTGTTATCGTCGGACTGTCTTCACGGTTTTTTTAGTCACCTTACGTCGCCTAAGTGACTTGCAGTGGCACAGATAGACTGAATGACGGACTGGTTGATTGATCGAATCAAAACTGTGTAACTGCATTTAACATTTTCTAATTTCTGTTTTATCGTCTGAAGTACTCAATTCAAACGTTATTATTGACAGTTTTCTGTAATTTCATATAGCTGCTGTACAGGCTGTCGCCGAGGGAACAAGTAAGTTTACTTTAATACCCTTTCCAATCTTAACGTAGATAACGTAATTACGTCGAGTCCCACTCTGAAAACCTAATACTTTTAAACCTTACCCGCAACACTTCCATCCAATGTTTAGTAAGGGACTTGCAGAGGGATTTCATGAAGAGCCTTGCCAACCGACAAGGCAGGAGTTTTTCAATGTCACAGACCACCACTACAAGTGGAGGCAGCTCCTCCGGAGGAATGTCAGCAGGAGGTGGCTCTGTTTCTGGTTCAGTTAATGGAGGCTCTGCTAGTGCATCAGGTGCAGTCGGAGGCGGCGGTGAGTAAATCTCCGCGATGAGACAAGACCTGGACGCGACATGATCTACGTTCACAATGAAATAAGGAAGAATTCGAACTTTATCCCGCGTCATTGGTCAAGTGTAACACATTGTATCAGGATAGAACCTTTATCAAAAGGATGCAGACATACAACTGAGACAAGTCGTGTCACTTAACAATGCACCTTAAGACATCATTTTGGTTTTGCAACATAGCCAATGAAGCACAGATGACGAAAATAACCCGTGACATGTTTACAGTGGACAAGGAAACTTAATTCTTAATTAAGAACCATATGAACATCTCATTGGCCCGTGACGAGGAACTAATAGAAGCCAAATAGACGTTACTGCGACGACCAAAAACCAACATACCCCACCACTGATATTGGGACTCCTTTTTGGCGACCAACGATGTAGTTAAAGAGCAATATATATTTAACAATTATTCCACGAGCGCGCGTTGGATATGAGATGATAGATAGCCAACGAGGCGCGTAGGGCCGAGTTGGCTATAATCATCTCATATCCAACAAGCGCGAGTGGAATCGAATAATTGTTTTATTAAAAACGTTAAATTAAATTATTAAATTTTATTAAATTCTTAGCTCCCTTTTAATTTTAAGCTGAGACATACGCTTACGATATTTGTAGACTATGGTATATTGGCTGATATACCATAATGGCTAAGCCGATAAAAAGTCTTGAATTGCATTATCCAATGATCTAGTTTTTAATAAATATATATATATTATAGATATTATAGTTAAAAAGCAATATATATATATATATATGAGCAGAAACTTGTAAGAAGTCCCATAAACAATGCTGATCAGTCTCAAACGCACTGCTTGGAGGATCACTGAGGCGATCGCGGGCTCTTAAAGAAGTTTTTGAGTTTTTCTTCGCCGTGTGTCCATATGAAAAAAATGTCATCGATGTATCTGAACCAGACAAGCGGTTGGTCAGCAGCTTCTCTCAAAAGCTTTTGAGAGAAGCTTTTGAGAGAAGAGGTTTTGAGAAAGCTTTTGAGAGAAGAGGTTGGTCAGCAGCTTCTCTCAAAAGCTTTCTCTCAGTAGCTTTTGAGAGAAGCTGCTGACCAACCTCTTGTCTGGTTCAGATACATCGATGACATTTTTTTCATATGGGCACACGGCGAGGAAAAACTCCAAAACTTCTTTAACAAATGTAACTCCTTTGACCCACACATCAAGTTTGAACAAACCACATCAACTACAAGCATTCCTTTCCTAGACGTTCAAGTAATCATCAAAAACAACGGCGAACTTAGCACAGACTTATACACAAATCCTACTGATATCCATCAATACCTAAACTGGACCAGCTGTCATCCACGACACACTAAAACATCCATCCCATACAGCTTGGCATTGAGGCTACGACGCATCTGCTCTGACAACGAGTTTTTTGAAAAACGAGCACGTGAGCTACACAACATACTGCTTAAGCGAGGGTAAAAGAATAAGTTGATTAAGGAATGTATCATGAAAGCAAGGAGAACATCTAGGCAGGAAGCGCTCACAAGCAAACCTATTTCCTCCACTGACCGTGTACCACTTGTAATAACTTACAACCCAGCACTGCCAAACATCCACAGAATCCTCCAGGAACAACATCAAATACTCTTGACATCGTCCAACACACAGGCCATATTTAAAAAACTACCTCTCTTTACCCATCGAAAAGGGCGTAATTCAACACAGATGCTTACCCACAAAAAACTGCGATCGCCGATGGCCACTGACACAACCTCCTCCACTGATGAATCCCCACTCGATATAAACAATCCACACATTCAAGTCCCATCTGACACTACCTGTACAAACTGTGGCCGGTGATTCCAAACAAACAAAAATCTCAAAATTCATTTCTCTCGCAGATATAAAAAGCAGAAACCAGTGCAATTTACTCGTCCCGAATTCTGGCCCTGTAGGGCTGACATAAGATGCAACTGCTGCAAAACATACGGGCAATTTACAGGGACAGTTAAAAGCAGCACTACAGGAGAAACGATAACAGTGCGACAACACACGTCATGCAACACTTGCAATGTGATATACCTGATAGAATGTAGCAAATGTAACGATCAGTACGTAGGCGAGACAGGTCACCCAATTCACCATGCATCGTGCCAATCAACACCGTAGCGACATCAAAGGTGGACATAAAAACATACCCTCTGTCAGACATTTTAAGAACTGTGGAGTCGATAACTTTAAACTTACGGTTATTGAAAAAGTTAGAAGTCAAAATCAAGAAATCAGAAAAGCAAGGGAAAATTATTGTATTTTAAGACTCAATCCTTCTCTCCGACGAAGGGCTAACGCTCGAAACGTCAGCTTTTGTAATCGTTACGGTGGCCAATTTACCATTTCAACTTTGTTGATATATTCAAATTATTTCGTTACTCCCACCGACGCAGCCCAAAACAGTTTTTTTCGAAACTATCAGCCTTTATTCTACTATCAATAAGCTTACTACATGAATTATAACTATTTTAATTGATCTATTTTAGTCACTATAACACGTTTCGCTGTTATCTATTCCATTTTTATATTATTACGTCAGGACACGTTTACTGTTGACACGAATTTTAAATTTGAATATTGCTCATGCAATTAGTATGCTCCTGAGGAAGACCGAGACGGTCGAAACGTCGAGCTAATAAACCAACAAAGCTACATTGGAGTTGGCCTCTTGACCATTATATTTCTGCTTTTATATATATATAACAATGTGTTTCTACTCAATAAAGTTACATATGGACTTTAATACAGGTCTGTTTCGTAGACTGACAAGAAGTTGGTCTACTCATCAGTTAAATACCATATACACTGCAGCATCGCTTAAGTTTATATACATCGGCAGCATGATCGTTACAAAATTTGAACTATGATTGGTTCTTAAGGATGCGGTTGAATCTAAGGAGAAAATTTAGCTTAAGCCTGCAAGTTGATACGAGTTCATTACGTTTGTTGAGCGTTGCCATTTCTGGTTTCTATACAATATAGAATTTTTCGGTAGTGCATAGGTTACATCGTTTAGTAAGATTGCTATAAGATTTGGCCTTGTCTAAAATTTTCCAGGAGATTGTGAAGTCTTTCTTTTGAATTTTTAGCTGCCAGAGACGTTATATATATATATATATATATATATATAGGAAGTCTGCAGGTCGATTTTCGCGTGGAACAGTGCTCAATACGTTGAAGCAGAGCAGAATAAATATTATGAGAGGAAAAAAAGGGCTCCTCTCATAAAAGCAAAAGCAAAGGAAAAGAAGACTTTCGTTTTTCATCGGTTTTAGTATCTATATGTATATATATATATATACGCCATGCTAACAATGTTGCTTTTGAAATAAGTGTAGAAATACATGATATTAGTTCTTCTAACTGAGTGGTATATTTATACTTTCTGTGTTTGATTATCATTTCTCCTGCCCGTCTTTTTTTCAGCTGGAGGAGCTGCTGGTGCCACGGGAGGAGGTGTGTTTACTATTTTCAACTCTTTCATTATAACCAAATGGACGCAATGATATTCAATTCAAATTTCATTTCTGGACTGTTCGATGCCACCAACGAGTTGTTGATGAGTTTTGACTTCGATAAAGCTTGTTAATCAATAATGTTCAAGAAATCCTTTGCTTCCTCAAATGATGTATGTTTAACCGCGTTGCAATTGGGCAGCATCGATTGCAAGATGGCGAAGACGTTATTCACTATTCAAGCGCTTTGAGACTTTTTAACATTCCTGAAAATTGTTTTGCTAGGAGCTTGTGACCTTGCCTTCATGGTGGATGTTTCATCAAGTATTGGTGGCGAAGCAAACTTTCAACTCGTTATGAAATTTGTCATCAGTATTTTTCACTCATTTACTCTTGGCGGTGGAATACGCTATGGACTAGTTGCGTTTGGTAGCAGTGCCAAGGTACAAATAAATGAAGTTTACTCTCCAAAAGTGCTATTGTCTAGAGGAAACGACATAAACCCAGTCAAGCCCCGTATACAAAAAGAAGGAAGCAAGGGGTGTTATAATAGCCAGATATGTGTGTTTAATACAATTGCCATACAAAAGCACGCCCGTGGCTGCTGTCAAGAGGGGTTGTAGGAAATCAACTCAGTTTTCTTCATAACAGAAAACCATGAAAGCATGTTGATTGTCTAAGTATGCTACATAAAATACAAAACTTCGTCGAGAGCTTGGATTTTATCTCATTACGTCATCGTGATAGATACGGCTCAAACTAATAGCCACCTTTGATTTCAAGTAACTATAAATCGCCATGAATGCAATAAATGCTGTTGCATGGTTGCAAGAAGTAAGTGCTTTTATCTTATGTAAGCTTCCTGTGAAAAAGTGGAAAAATTATATATATTCTTGGTGTCACAAGATCATAACTCTGTAAAACGCTTGCTACCTTAGGTTGTCTTTGGATTTACACAGTATACCTCGATCTCAGAGATAGACTCGGCAGTTGCCAGTGTGACGCTCATGGACGGTGGTTGCGCCGCAGGTGCTGCCCTTACTCAGTGCAAGTCATCTCTCTTCGAGGATGATGCTGGAGGGAAGGCACGTGTGCTAATAGTACTAATTGCTGGAAGTTCCACTGATGACGTTGCAAGTGCTGCTGGTTCACTGAAGACAGTCGGAGTCAAAATAATCGCTGTTGGAATGGGTGGCTCATTTGTCCAGTCACAACTTACTTCCATGGCATACTCTTCGTCCTATGTCCTGACCGCCGCTTCTTATAGTGGTTTGGCTGGCATCACCGCTAGCATTACCTCACTAATATCTCAAGGTTTTTAAAACTTCGTTCCTTTTATTTTATCTTCGATTCATAGGTCACCATAATTCTTTCTCGACCTTAAGCTTAGCTTCTCCCAGGATCTCAGACAGTCAGTGGAGACAAGCGAAAGTGTTTACCCATTTAGCGTCTTTCGTCCGCTAGTTTGCCCATGTCCGATTACCAATGGTCTTGAACGCGTTATATTATAACTAAAAAACTAGGTGTTCTTTCTTACGTTCAATCCTGACAAAAACATTATGGAAATGGGTGATCAAATGCTACGAATTGCAACCGCTTCCCTTACTTACCTCTGAAATCCTCAATACTAATATTAGACTATATGCTTCATCATGAAATAATTTGAATGATTTTAAAATTATAGCCGGCGGCATAAGCGCCAGTGGAGGTGGCGGAGGTGGAGGAGGTATGGACTCAAACATAATATTTAGCATTTTTTCCATGTTTTGATGTTGTTGATGTTTTGTATGGTTTTGCCTATTTGGTGCTTTTGTTTAGCTTACTAGATTATTACCATCCTAATGGAATATTTAGGCCGATAATCTTGTAGAATTTGTTTGTTCAACTGACTTACAGTACCATCTAAAATTAATTAGAGAAATCATGCCTGTAGACAGGCAAAACTAACCCAAACCAGAGGGCGTGAAGAAAAAAAAAGAAAGGAAAAAATAAAACTGTGGCCGATGGAACGTTAATTAAGAATCACCTCTTAATTTTTCTGTGTTTTCATTTAGAATTCATTTCCAAACTCTACTTGTGGGTCTATAGATTAAAAATTTGAAGCCTTTCTATTTTTCGTCCCTTTTTAATTCCTGCATAGATAAAAAAATATCAGAAAAATCGATATATATATATATATATATCGATGCTCGCTGGTTTACTCTAGTTTGAGCACTCTGGCATGGCTTAGACGATACCACAAAGGTTGGATCGTTTGGGGTGACCGTCTCGGATCTCCCCCATCCTAGCATTAGCACTGCACTGATGAGGCCCAGAAGGCCGAAACAGTACTGTCTGCAGTTAGTTATATATATATATATATATATGCAAAACGCCAGCACTCCACTATCACATTTCTTTTGCTTATTCACATAATAAAACGTTTAACGTATAAGTTCAGTTAGTTAGATGTTAAGAAAAATGATTCAGGCCTTTGCTATTTTAGTTGAGTAAATGGTCAGACGTTTATACCTTGCAGGTTCCTGTGATCTCGCCTTCATGTTAGACGCCTCGGATAGCATTCAAGGGGAAGCAAACTTCAAGTTGTGCATTGAATTCATCTTGCTCATATTTCGTGCCTTTGGTATGGGTGGCGGCATACGTTTTGCTTTAGTCCTGTTTGGAAGTTCGGCCCAAGTTGCATTTGATTTCAGCAAATATTCTTCTATCTCTGAAGTTGAAACGGCCCTTGGTCAGGTTTGTCTATTATTGCATTTTAATTAATTTTACATCTCTGTATCTAAAATTGTTAGTGTAATTTTGCAAGAATGACGAGGAGACCTGTAGTGAGACTCAAGGAGAAAGACAAGCAATGAATAGACCTGGCCCCGGTTGTTCGAAGGATGGATAACACTATACACTGGATAAATCTCTATCCGGTGGATAGCGCAGTACGTTTTGGTAACACTTATCCGCTGGATAGCGATTTATCCGTTGGATAGCGTTATCTGCTCTTTGAACAACCGGAGCCTGCTGATTAATAAAACTAGATTAGGGACACTTGACTAAATCAAGGCCACGGATCAGATCAAGAGACTGGGCCCTCCGAAGCGGTAGGATATGTCCCACAGGAGATAAATCCTAGTCAGGAAGAGGTGATCAAAGCGCAGGTCTTTAGGGTCGAAGGGAAATACCTTGTAGGGGATTAACCAACGTCAAAGAGATGATCAAACTGAAGGGAAAATTTTTAAAACGAAAAATAACTTTGTATTTTAGTTCCTCAGCTTGAATCTCCTAATACAAATATTATTTTCACAAGCCCACTCGAGAAACTTTGACTCTTCTTTGTATATCAATAGGTAAAACTCGTAGGAGGATCTTGTGCTGCCGGAGCAGCACTTTCAACGTGTCAGTCGTCGTTATTTGCAAGCGCAGGTGGAGGTGGAGGTGCCGCTACCGGCGGTGGAGCCTCAAGTGGAGGTGCAGCGGCTGGAGCGAGTGTCTCTGCGCGCCTTCTTGTAGTAATGATGGCGGGGAAATCAACAGACTCCGTGACAAGTTCATCTGGTGCATTGAAAAGAAGTGGTATTAAAATCCTGTGTCTTGGAATGGGAGGAAGCGTTGACAAGGATCAAATGAAAGAAATGGCTTCCTCGGCAGAATATTTTGTCTCAGTAGCATCGTTTGCAGAACTTTCTGGATTATCACAGCAGTTTATTAGCTTAATTGGATCAGGTGAGAAATTATTATGGAAAACTGCTAGTTGACACGAAAATAAAACCTGTGCTACTCGCAATGTATCAATATTTGACAGATCCATAATATTCTGGCACAGAAAACAGTGTCTAAGTTAGCTGGGTCTCCCAGAAACCGATTAAAAAATAAGGTTAGTTTTGTTGGAAAGGCGGTGATGTACTGTGCATTAAATTGATGCAGAATATTGAATAAATGCGAGTTATTAGACTTAAAAGCTCTACAGAACGAATCAACCAGATTCAAACATTGTGAAGCCAGCTTCAAGAGCATTACATTGCCAACCCAGATTTAGAGATTTGCAATTTCTCTCTATCCTTAATTAGCCGGGGGGATTTCAGCTAATGGAGCTGCTGGTGGAGCCGCTGGAGGAGCCGCCGGAGCAGTAGGGGGAGCTGTTGGGGGAGCAGTTGGGGGTGCAGCTGGTGGTGCAGCAGGAGGAGCAGCAGGTTGGTCAATCTACCTACATTGCTATAATGAGCTTCACACACTCTGCATCGGCTAATATACCGTTCAGGGTATGTGTGCCAACGGGGCGGATTGTGACGTTAGCGCTAGCCATACAGCCACAGATACATTTGACAAGATTACTACAATACGAGACATTTTTTGACATCACAAACAGACTTGAAATTATACTCAAAATGAAACGAAGCTTACTGTAGAAAAAATGCATGACTTAAAAATTCAAACAAACTGATGGTGAAATCATATTCTCAATGAACTGTTCTCTTTTGCCGTACAGAAAGGAAATAAAAAGCTTTCGAAGATATTTGTATTTTCTGGGCGATTTTTATGGAAATATTTTCTAGATCCTTTTGGAAATATTTTCCAGATCCTTTTGGAATCATTTTTATCTGTTGAAAGTGAGTCGTGACCCAAAAGTTTTGTGATAATACTCTATGAACCTATCAAAACTGTGATTTGGTCAGAAGATGGACGTATTTGGTGGTCTTGGTTTTGTAGCATTAATAAGCTGCTAGATATATAGCACTCGAGGTATCGCTTTCAATGGTCACCATTTCGCAACTCTGGTTGCGAAACAGGTCAGCATAGCTTTCAAACAAGTCGGCTTCTACTTCCACTCTTGGGACAACATAACAAGAAGAAGCCGCGGTAGATAGCTACAACAGATACTCTCTCATGTCTAATGATAAAATTCGCACATCATGACGTGGCACAAATATGAAGATTAGTTTCAGAAAAGTGTATCTTCTCAGTGAAGAAGCTGGTAAACGAAGGCCTCAAAACAGCGTGGTGATAAATCAAATTCACATGCTTTTTTAAAGGAGCAGTCGATCTGGCCTTCATGCTCGATGCCTCTAGCAGCGTAGGTAGCGACACAAACTTCCAGCAGTGTCTAAGCTTCGTTAGAGCAATCTACAGCAGCGTCACCATTTCATCAACGAAATTTCGCATAGGATTGGTCTTGTTTGGCGCGTCCGCCTCGGTGTCGTTTGACTTCAGCAAATACAACTCAGCATCTGAAATTGACGCAGTTATTAAAGGAATGAAAACGATTGGAGGAGCGTGTGCTGCAGGTCAAGGTTTAAGTACATGTCAGTCTCAATTATTCGCCCAATCACGTCAAAATGCTATCAGAGTCCTGTTGGTGATAATCGCTGGAAGATCAACGGATGACGTGTCAAGCGTAGCAGGAGCTTTGAAAAGTTCTGGGGTCAAAATTTTCTGTCTCGGGATAGGAAGTTCTATTGACAGAACTCAGCTAATAGCAATGGCTAACTCGGAATCGTACATTCAAGTAGCATCCGATTACAGCCACCTTGTATCATTGTCCATTCAGTTTTTATCACTGCTCGGTCAGGTAAATGCCGGTAAGTGCATTTTGTATCTACTAACATAGTATAGCGTAAAGGCTGAGGAAGGAAGTCCATTTTACATTGATAAACCATGCTGCAAGAAAAAGATATTTATATCATTCGTAAGTACTCGCCTGAATTCCTACAGAAATAGCACGGTCAAAGCATTGTCACAGTTTACATATGATAATTTGAGCGGCAGGTCAAAAAAGAAAAAGTTCAAACACCTGTTACATAACTATTCATACCACTATTATCACAAGAGACTTCGTGGTGCTTAGTTAGATCATCAGATGATAACCCAAACAGCAAATAAACTGTTGGAAGGTCTCTCAAGGCCTACAAATATTAAAAACTCAAGGAACCTAACAAAAGCAGCCATGGGCAAAACGGTGGGTAGAATGGCAGAATCAGTGGCCAAGATGGCGAGCGGATATTCGGGATTTGTAGTAAGTGGTTCTCAGTGTAGAACGATCGCAGACTATTTCTGCTGAAAGCAACAGTAAGACTACCACCACAGGGGTAAGCATGATTGCTGGAACAGAACAAAAATAGGAAGAAATAACTCTTGGTTTCTCAGGATCCATACCTGGTGGAGCCCGTACTGGGTTAGGCAATAACACTACTGCAAGTACCTTGAGATTCTTCCTGGAGAAGGCAGGAGAGTGGGTGCCCTTGATGGATGAGGGACAAGAAATGGAAATACAGGTAGTGCAGAGGAACAACTGCGGGTTTCTTGACCTAATACCTAATGATAGCTCCTTACTGGAATGGGCATGACTATCGTATCAGCAGACGGTGTGAATGGGACCTACTAGGTTGTCATTTTAATCTTGAGCATTACTGGTGGAATGAGAGGCAGCTCGGGTGAAGTAAGTGAGGGTTGCGCGAAAGACATACCTCTCGGAGACGGAGTAATGGGTTTCCCTTACAGGTGCAGGTATGACCGTTGTAGCAAAGGAAGGTGGAGTTGTAACAGCCATAGATCTCTCTAGATCTATCCTGGTTGGAGGTGGAGTCGGAATCAAGGTTTACTTCAGAGAAATCTTACAATTCATTGTCCTGGTTTCATTTCTAGTTCCACCTTTTGCATCATTCTCAGCGTCATTTACAAAACTATGATCCTTTTCTCTGTCTTCTCTGTGATTTTCGTTTCTTCCCTTCATCTCTTCCATGGAACGAAGTCCCACTCAGTGACTCTTTCGCTCAAGGTGCATGTAGTGAGCTTTAGTAGCCTATGTGAAACATTCGTTCGTCATATCGAGAAAATTATATCGAGAAAATCATGCGGAGAATGAATGACTATAGCATACGTTTGAATTCATGCTTCAATGTTGGAAAAATAAAAACGAATTTTCTTGAAGTCCCTGGAAACGAAAAGTCAAAATGAAAGCATCGTTGCCAGTACTAAAAGTAATTATGAAAAGGTTCCTGCGTTGCACTTTTACCTATACTGACACGAATAGAAGGTCTGAAGCAAAACTATCCTAATTTCTATGCACGAATGCTTATACATTATGTCTAATTTTCTGACAAATCTCCAGCAGCAATATCCAGCTTGTGTAACTCCGAACACAACTGCATCTGCAACGAGGAAGCACAATTTACAACCCTGCTACTTTACGTTACATTTTACACTATTTCAGAACATTACATATAACTTTATCGTGACTTTACATGGCTAACCCAGACATCACAGACACTTCTATGCAACATATTGCATTTCATAGTTTTACACTACAGTACAGTCGAATGACGCACTGCTGGGGGGAGCAAAGTCACACCTTTATTGTCATCGAGCGTTTGAAAAACAGCGTGTAAGCTACTTTCACTCTGGCATTTGGTGTGGGAGGAATCTATAAACATAACGATCAATTTTACTAAACTTAAAGACACATAAAGTGAGTGATAGATACGTCCCTTATTAACAATATCTTTCATTTTGGCATTCAATAAAGCTGGAGGGGTTGCAGGAGGAGCAGGGGCTGCTGGAGCCGCTGGAGGAGTTTCAGGTAAATTGGCTAGCACAAAACCATTTTAAGACAGATGCCTTGGAATTTAAGGTGAAACCTATAGAAGTGATTGTGTTCATCTAGGGTTAACCTTTTTTTAATGTTCTGGGTATAGTGATATGGGTTTTGGTAGCATCGCACATGAATTTCATGCCTCTCTAAGGTTCAAATTTGAGAGTGATCTTCGCAATAATGAATACGTCATCATGATCATATGCGTGAACTGCATTAGTAAATTACTGTGACTATGGTACCAGTATTGCAGAGGTCATGGGTTCAACTCCCGTGCAGGCTTTATTTTCTCTACTGTTTAAGTAGTGTTCACTACTGCGCAGATCACTCTATATGAATTTCATGCACATGATTTTCAAATATTCACATCCACATGAGGTTTGTTGAAATGCACTGACATTTTTATGACGTTCTGATTTTGACCTAAAAAGTTTAAACCGTCAAAAATTACCACACCAACTTTTTAAACTGCTTCCTTTCATACGACAGACTTTACGGAAAGGGAACTTGAACCGAATATCTAAATAAGTAATTGTGTATATATTTAGTCATGTCTGAATTAATATTTTAGTGGCTATTGGTAAATAGTGATAATCAAAACTGTCATTTCTTTAAACAGGAGGGATGGCTGGTGGAGCTGGAGGAATGGGCGTTGGAGGGTCCACTGGAGCAGGTGGAGCGACAATAGGGGGAGGAGGTAAGTTCAGGATGCATAGTATTCCAGACAAGGTTTCAATCCCTTTCGAGAAGTGAAGAGCTCTTAGTTCACTCAACTTGAGATAATCAGACCGCTTTTTCGTTCACTAATCAAAAGATCTTTTGTTCATTTGAAATATTTCCGATAAGTTTCTTCAACAGGGAGCAGAGAATCCATCAAGATTTGCCTCCTTCACAACATTTGTTGTTGTATCCCAGTTGGCATATTGACGTCCAACCGGTAGTTCGGAGACACTGAATCAGTTTTTGTCAAAGCCTGATTTTCTTCCATGACTCCTTTTTCTTCCATAACTTAAACTAATGTTCGTTTCGTTATGCCTAATGGTTATTTTCACACTTTAAAAATATAAAAACAAGAAAAATTTTTGCATCTTAAGAAAAAGACGGCATGATACGCTATGTAATTTTACTACTAGGAGGTGTTGCAGGAGGAATTGGTGGAATGGGTGTCGGAGGCTCCACAGGGACAGTCGGAGGTGGAATGGGTGTCGGAGGCTCCACAGGGACAGTCGGAGGTGGAATGGGTGTCGGAGGCTCCACAGGGACAGTCGGAGGTGGAATGGGTGTCGGGGGCTCCACAGGGACAGTCGGAGGTGGAATGGGTGGAGGAGGAGGTGAGTTGAGCAACTGTTTCAATCTTTCAAGAAAAAAGGCTTACAAAGTTCCATTCAAGTTGATCCTTTTGTAGCCCTGCTTTCTTACTGATTTTCATATAGGCTTATTGTAGTTCAAATTAATCAACCATGGGCAAATAGCACTGTATTGTTGTCACAAATAAAAACCAGGCAGCTTTTAATTAATCAAGCAGTTGCTTGTTCCCTTCATCAACGATCCTATTCATCTATGAAGACTAAGCGATTTTTATGAAAAATCTGGCAAGCTAAAACCTTTCAGAGAGCATCGACCCTGTGTATGTATTTTTGGGTATCAGTAGACCTGTTTAGGTAACTTAACACTAAGCCTCGCTATAACTCATCCTTGGATTATTTAAAGAGTAAGTCGTAGGATTAATTCATGAAATGGAAATGGTTAACGATATTTGATCAAAAAGCCATTCATTGCTCACTTTTTTCGATGTGTTAGAAACTTAACTATCGTAAATGTAGTCTATTTTTAAGAGAGAGAATAACATTTTACGATACATTGAGTTTCGGCACTGCCTGCATGTAAATCCGGATCCCCGATACACGAATCGTCACTTTTTACCGTGTACGTGACTCTAGCAAGTCGATGTATGCCTGTCATCAATCATTAAACTCTCATTGCAACTTGCGTGATACATTCAACCACCATCTAAGATGAGAAATAATGAACGAATCATGTTTTGAGATCCGGAGCCTACACGCTGCACCAAAACTAGCTATCAAATTCTAATTCTATTATGCAGGAGTAGGAGGTGTAGGTCCTGGTTGCTCTGTAAGACCACTTCATCTGCCTCACCTCTGTGGATGTCAGCCGTTAGCGCCTATTTGCGGAACACAAAACATTGGCCAAGGTAACCTTTTTATGAAACCTTAGCGTAGAAGCGTTAAAGTCCGTTATATTCAGATTAAAAGTCATCAAGAATAGTTACAGAAGAATGACTGACGGCTGACATTCACATCTTCAAGTTACTCCTGAATTAATATCAGTGGCTTTACCTTACGATAACAATTAGAGAAGTCGAAAGGACGTAGACATGTATGTCTTTTGAAAAATATTTCTCCTGGCAAATGGCACCCACCTATAGGTGATACCACGGCTGAGATAAGAAAACGACGAAGATCCGCAGTACACTCTATCGAAAGCAACAGATCGATATCCAGTGGAAAAGAAACACAAATATTTGACAGGGGAAAGGTGAATGTAACCATTGCAAACAACTCTTTGAAATATCCAGACGCGAGAAAATACACGGTCCTTCGGATAACAGTTGTAAAACATGGTCGAAACCAAAGTGACGAGACATCCAAAGTGCTATCTGTAGCCAATGATTTAAAACAGGAAAATATGCTCGAAAAAGGAGCTAATGCCCGCGACAAATCTCTAGATATCATGAGGGGAGCAAACATTCCCCTTTCTTTTCAAGTAAACGGTAAGGGTTCGAGTGAAAAGGACGGCTCGCTTAACGACTTGTATGGCGGCAAGCCAATTACATTTGATAGGCATTCTTCAAATGAAAGCAATGAACACGTACCACTACAAAAAGGGGATGCTGATTTATCAACGCAAAAGCCAGATAATCAGCAAGGCAAAACAAATTCGAAAGTGCTCTTGGAGGCGAAGTTGAATCCAATTAGAATAGGTATTCAGCTGGATGGTGACAAAAATAACAAGGAAGAGTCTGTTACTCAGCCTTCTGAAAACATTTCTCTTCAAGAAGTTTTAAAGGATATCGACGATACATCACGAAAAGCAGATCCTTCACTGGATGAAAATAATGGTGATAAAGAGAACAACGTTCTTATAAGTTTAAATGATGGGAAAGTAAAAGATGACCATTTGCATGTCAGGCCACAGAATACGGTCAAAGACAAGGAAAACCTTGATAAGCTACGTATACAGGCAACGAGCAACAAAGAAAACAAAAATGGAACAGAGGTAAATACAGCGGGGGTTTCTATAATGACGGAAAGCAAAGGGCCTCAAACGGATGGCCTCATGAAAGTTCTTTTGACCAAGTTACTTGGAAGCGACATAAAAGACGCACTGAAACAAAAGGAATCAGAGGAGTTTAAGCCAACGAGCAGCCAGAAAATTATCTCATCATCAGATATGGCATCCACTACTGCAGCTGGCACCACCGTAGAATCTCCCCCTGGGACGATAAAAGGGGTGGATACAGCCGAAATGAACAACAACGCAGGAGCAGTCATCAATGTTGAACCACCTGCAATGGAACAAACTGGTCCGCAATGCCTCGGAGGTGGGCCCGAACCAGACCTGTTGCACACTACAGGTGCTCGAGTTCCAGAAAATCTTCATTTGCCAGGTGGAAGGGATTGCTCTCAGGGAATAGAAAGTTTACCAACTAAAAATGAGGCATCGAGTTCACCAACAGGCATGGTAATCGAGTCTGCACCTGGAACACAGCACGCAGTTGGAACTGGAATGCCCCCTCCAGCTGTGATTGCACCAAATCCACCTCCCCTTACACCCTCTAATCAAAGATTTGGCTCTACAACGCCGGCGGGAGTTGGTGTTGAATCGCCACCCGGTACCATTCATGCAGTTGGCACCAGTCTTCCTGCAGAGGGCATCGATGAAATGGGTGATAATGGTAAGATTAGATGGTGAGAGAAGCATGCGCATGGACTCTCAAAGCGATGATTGCATGGTGGTTGACAAGAAAAGGCTCTAACATACCGGGCATAACAGACATGAGACTCTTTTCTATTTGACTTCAGAACAAGATGCAAGATGCCAAAAGTTTTTTTTTTTTTTAACTCTGCTGCTGCTTCTAACTTATATTATAACATCAATGGTTACCTTGGACCGCTAGTGCAAAATCTGGCCTTCATGTACCTTTTACTAATGCAAGCAGAAAGAGCCCCAAATACTTTCTTCATTTTATTTCTATAAAGCATCAACACACTCGCTTATTAATCCTTGAATGTTTTTCTATCAGCATTTCTAGAAGGAAAACTAATATATAATTAAAGTGCATTGTAAATCTAAATACGCATAAATTTGTTGTGCTGGCGTTTGCTGTTGAGTGAGCTCCGATGTAACTAAAAAAGCTAACTATTTACTTTATCATAAGCCATGAAAATCAATGCATATTTGCTTACACCCATAAACCAAGCGATACTTATAACATTAAATAAAGGTAACCTTGTATTTATAAAAGAAAATCCGATCCTCACGAAATAGTGATTTGCGCATATTAAAGAGGATGTTGCTACGGTTACAAATTAACACGACGTTGACCTCATTCTCACTGATATGCAATTAACGTGCTGTACTTCGCTTGTTTAAATTCGCTAAAAGAAACATTTGAATTTATGCAGGAGGGAAAGGCTATCCTTTCGTTTAGCTCACATAGATTACATTTAGGAGCGATTTCTTCAGGTTCAGTACTTGAATTAGTTTTAATTTGAAGCAAAGTCGTTTTCCTCGTAGTTTCCTAGTAATTTATAAAAGTTGTTAACTAGAAATCAACAAAACATTTGGTCCTTAGAAGTTTCTGTTCCTAAACAGCTGTTCAAATAGTTGTTCTTATTTTGTTTTCAATTCCCCAAGGAGCGTCAACAGGAGTTACTGGTGGGATAGGAGGAAGTACTGGAGGTGGCATCGGGGGCGCGGGGGGCATTGTGGGAACAGGCGGAACAAATCTTGGAGTGGGAGGGGGAAATATGGGAGGTGGACTTGGCGCTGGAGCTGGTGGTATGACTGGAGGAGGCGGCGGTGTTGGAGCTGGTGGAATGGTTGGAGGCGGCGGTGCTGTTGGAGCTGGTGGAATAGCTGGAGGCGGTGGAATAATGGGTGGTGGCATGGTCGGAGGCGGCGGGATGACGGGTGGTGGAACAATCGGAGGCGGCGGGATGACGGGTGGTGGAATGGTCGGAGGCGGCGGGATGACGGTTGGTGGAATGGTTGGGGGCGGCGGGATGACAGGTGGTGGTGGAATGGTAGGAGGTGGTGCTGGTGGAAACATGGGAGGGGTAGGAGGGGGTATAGGAGGAGGTATCGGAGGTGTGACCGGTGCCGGTGGGAACATAGGTGGAGGGGTTGGGGTTGGTGGTGGAAACGTTGGAGTAGGAGGTGTTGGTGGAGGCGTGGGAAGCATTGGCGGAAACATTGGAGGAGTTGGTGCCGGGGGAGGGGTAGGGGGAGGTGTCGGTGGAATGAGTGGGGGTATGGGTGGTATTGGAACTGGCGGCGGTGGAGTAGGCGTCGGGGGAGGCATCGGTGGAGCCAATATGGGTGGAGCTGGAGCAGGAAGCGTAGGAGGAGCAAGAGGAATGGAAGGTGAGCATGTAACATCACCTGTAATCCATGAATTGATTATTGTAATATAAATATCTAAAAATAAGAGTCTTGAGTGATGGATTGAATCTTCTCGTGTGTTATCTTCTACAGTCATTTTGGACTTGGCGTTCTTGATCGATGGATCTTCAGCTGTAGGAAATGAGCAAAACTTCCAACAGTTACTCAAGTTCGTCAGTGCCGTATCGCATTCATTCTCCATCCATCACGACATGACTCGCGTTGGAGTTGTTGTATTTTCTCTCGAGGCTTTCGTCATCTTTAACTTTCACACATACTTTGACATACAAAACATCGACCAAGCGTTATCGTCTGTGCAATATCCTGGAACAGATGGCCCAGGAACATACATAGGGCGTGGTTTGCACGTTGCAAAGCAATACCTCTTCAGTGCCTCAGGAAGGGGACATGTGCCGAGGGCCATTGTTCTTCTTGCTGCTGGGAGATCTATTGATGATGTTATTACGCCGTCTATGGACATCAGGTCGTATGGAGTGGAAATGTTTTGCGTGGGTATTGGGAACCTTTACAGTAAATTACAGCTCCACGCAATGGCAAGCTTTCCACACAGTGAACACATTTTCAGGGGTGATTACTCACAAATGGGGCGAACTGCGCAACAAGTCGTTACCAAGATTCTGAAAGGTCAGAAAAACACTGATAATTGCTTATCTCATGCTGAGGTTATTTCCATTGTGGTTTGCGACGTTTCAACCGATGGAAAGTGAATACTGTTATTCATCCAGGTTCAATTCAAATGAGGAATTTTTAAATCTTTTTCTGGAATTTTGGTCTTAATCATTAACAGACGTTTCGACTGAACCCATCAGTCTTCGTCAGAGTAGTTTGTCACGTGGTAGATCACTATCACGTGACAAACGTCGGGGGACGGAGACGAGGGCCCGTCCCAAGTGTGAGACAGAGAGAACCGGAGCCCCTCTTTCTGTTCAGGGCTGGGTCCTCCACTCTTTCCCATATCGCTTCTTTTATCCCCCTCTTTCGCCAGTCTCGTTCTTTATCTAGGATCTTGACGTGATAGTGATCTACCACGTGACAAACTACACTGATGAAGACTGATGGGTTCAAACGTCTGTTAATAATTAAGACGAAATTCCAGAAAGAGATTTAAAAATTCCTCGTTTCAACCGATTCTTACGAAATTTTCACTTTCTTTAACAGGTATTTCTGTTCACTTCTGTCGGCCCTGCTTTGACGGTGAGTTTGATAAGAACATTATAATGAAGGTTCTTATAGGTAAATTATTATTTTTTAATGCATGTAAAGAATGTGTACGTGTGTTATAGGGCATCAGGAACTATGTGATTACTGTCCGAGTGAATTCCAAGATGACGATGAAGTGGAAGAGGGCTACAAGCGTCACCATCATCATCATCATAAGCATGATAAAATACAAGTTCAACTTGGTAATGACCAACGGAGACATTCAAAAAGAAAACGGCCTATTGCCAAAATCAGTGGAGATTATGAAGTCAAGCAATTTAAGCTAGCCGGACCAACTAAGGACCAAGAAAGACATTATGAGCAAAGCTACCGCGCTGACACGTTTAGCAACAGGAATGATGACGTACACCCTACGGCAAATCCTGACACAGATTATTATGGTGAATACAAATTCGATGACAGCAAAATGACCGTAGAAGACAATGGTAAGTATTCCGAAGAAAACATAAGGAATTATCAATAACTTAAGATCAGTTCAGTTGACATGTGAACAAAAGTTCTAGGGCAAGGGAATTTCTCTAAGAGTTTTGGACTCACTGCTGGCTCTCAGGCTTCAGATAATCAAGTATCATTTGTTGCCGCTTGGTATTCGAATATTTATTGCCCGCCTGATAAGCGTGCGACTTCGTTTATCGCACAGTTTAAACCGGCCTGGTTTATGACGGAAATTGCTGATCGCTTATCAAATGGCTCTATAAACTCAACGGCCACCCTTTCAGTACACATTTGATAGAATGACCTTTGAATAATCCAGTGTGCGCTCAGTTATAACTATCTATACCCTTTCAAAGCGGAGGTAGCTTTATTTGGAGCACAATAAAAGATGTGTGATTTACTTTTGTAATTATAGACTGCAAGGACTACTCAGATGACTGCAACGACTATGCGTCACGTGGTTTTTGCAGTGAGTATGCTCCGACAGCCAGCATAGGAACCATAAACATGATGTGTAAGAGAGCATGTGGCACCTGCTCATCCAACACAATGTGAGTATACAGCTCTGCCGCCCTCAACCCAGTAACTAGTATAGGGATAACTAAAAAATCCTTCTAAAAAACCGCCTTGAAGATCAAAACGAGTAAAATTGATATTTTAATGTACTGGTAATTCATACCATAGCAAGCAAAGAATCCTTTAAGTGTACATCACGTACAGCTGATGTTTCAGGCAAAAAATTTACACTTTGAACTTTTACATATTAAGTGCGTTATAGCTTCATATCTCTTAGTACGAGGAAATAGAGACTTTTATTCATCAATAAAGTTAATTTCAGCATCACGAAATTTTTAGGAATGAATTATTCACTTTTTTCTCTGAGAGTTGTTCTCCTGTTTAAAATTTGTCTTTTAAATTTTGGCCGGGATTTTAAGGTGGCTCGTACTAGTTTCCTCGCGCGGGAACAGATAACTCTTGCGTCACGCGCGAGAGAAACGTGCGAAAGAAGCGCGAGATAAAAGACCAAAATTTAAAACAAAGATGGCGGCGCAACGATTTTTTTCTACTTATGTGAGAAGTTTACCTAAGAGCTTGTATTTGATGTGTTGAGCGGCCACTGTGAATGCAGGAGAAAGAAACTAAGATTAAGAAGATGATTTTCGGAGATGTAAAGGTTGCATCACTTCACATTTCAAAAAAATATTCAACTGATATGAAGTCTTGCGACGGCGAAAAAAGAAGAACTCAAGTGAAGGATAATCTACTTGAAGTGGAAGAAGACTTTGAAACTTAAAGGAAAATAGTATGATATAGCCAGAAGTTGTGTGTAGGATTTTTAAGATGAGCCCGGGAGGCTATCTTTGACAGCTGTTTAATGATTTTCTTAGCAGTAAACGTCTGTAAACATCAGATCGTAGGTGCTCGCGCGAGCACACGCAATCGTCAGCGGTAGCTATAACAGATCATGAGCAAATGTCGATCTTATAGAATCCAGATTTTTAAATGCGCGAGAACGCGCGTGGAAATTGCTAAACTCACGAAAGCTATTGCATGAAAACAAGTTCGGTGACCCTTTCTTTTTATTGTTCCAATATGATAATAACGTCGAAAGGAATCATCAGAAAAAAAATAGAAAATTCTACGGAAGGAAATTTGCGATGTGTGAAAATTGCCTTTTTTCTAGATTTTCTGAAATTTCGCTCCATATAATTTTTAAAAATATTTGTGCATTTTCCTTTTCAAGTGCCAAAAGCAATAACTGAAAAAAATCACGGGATCACCGGCGCGGGTTAGTTTTCGAATTATTTAAGCCACAAGCTAAAAAATGCGTCTGAATAAGCCTGTGAAAGCGTTGCCATGGAAACCGCTAGTGACGAAATGACACCTATTTTTGGATAACCAATGATTATATAACTCAACCCCGTAAAATTGTTCAACTGGCCTTGGTCAGTCTTTCTGTTGTATTCTTTCAAAGTTACAAACCATCAAAAAGATCAAAACCGGTACGAGCCACCTTAATAAAGGTCTTTAAACATTATTACACCTTAGTATACGCTAAAGATAATAATTTGCATCAAAATAACTGTTAAAAAACACAGCTGATTGCACAAACATTCCTTTATCGAAGGTATTGTCAACAAAAAGCGCTGATTGTGCTTTTTTCTTCTTATTATTTTCAAGGCGCAAAGAAAAACAAGATACCTATGAGGTTAGCGAAAGAGATCCTTTTTACAAGAAAGACGAAATTGAAAAAGCGAAGGATCAAAAGCCAAACCACCTAAAGCACCGTTTAAATAAACTATAGCGCAATGATAGCAATAGAGAATCAAACTCAAAAACTATTTCTTTCAAAAAAGCCTTAATACTGCCCCCTCCCCCCTCCCTAATACATCATTTTTAATTACCCCATGCGAGGACCACCCAAACATTGCTATTCAAACAGGTATTTCCTTACGAATTCTGTCTCTGAGCGCGGCAAACCGTCTTTTCTTCGTGCATAAAGCTTTTAGACCACACATACACATACTTAAGCACAGGAAACAGTCAAGGGTACCATCTCATATGCATGCTGTGACATGAAGCAGATTACTAAAACAGCAAAGAATGCAAAATGTAGTAGGTAAAAATGTTAGGTTTTAGGCATTAGATATATAGATATGTTACGAACTTGAGCCACGCTTTTCTTTTGAAAATGATAAACGGCTTCTAATGAAGGAAACGACTGATGAAAAATGTGAAACAGGCTAGCTTGTTTCACATTTTTACAAAAATATAAATTGGGTCGTTCATCTTCGGTCACGGCGCTCGTTTCTCGAAAGTGCCGGTAACTTAACGGGCCCAAAGCCATGTTTTAAAATCAAAATTTAAAGGATAGGAAGGCAGGTTCTGGCAACCAAACCAGTCCTTTTTGTTTCTTTAGCGGATAGTTTTATTGTGTCATTTTCAAAACTTTTGAAATCACCATCTTGAATGAAAACAGAACAGCTTTACGGGCCCGTTAAGTTACCGGGACTTTCGAGAAACGGGCCCACGGTATCACATGATGGCTATCGTGGAGTCCCGCAATACATCTACAACGTATAAAGTGCAACTTATCTTTAATGGGATTCCTTCGATTACAGCTCTGAGAAAACTTTAGCTGTTACGATATTTAAGAACGTGAAGAAGTTTCCTCCTTTATTAGATGCCCACTTCCTTCTCTGGTTCTGAAATGAACACATAGGTAACACTGTGAAAGATACTGATGTGAAATGAAAAAGACTCAGAAGAGAGATTTATAAAAATGTAATAAAATTGCCTTTTTGCCTATTAGCTTGTATAAGTGAAATATAACAATGATCCTGAAAGGTTAGCTGCAACTTAGCAATTGCAAAAACGAGGCCGGTAAAAAAACAAATTGAGGTTCGACGATATACGAACTCGTACCCCAGATACTAATTGGGTGTTACTGTCGACTGAACTGAGAAGATTCTTTTTTTTCCCGTGAAGGAATCTGATCACAATTTGTTATAAAATAAAGTCCATTTGACCTGGCGATTGAAAATCAAATAAAGCCAGAATCCTCTCAGGTGAGTTGCAAAACTAGAAATTGCAGAAAAGAAATTTACTTCATTTCAAATTGTACACCTCAAGTATCGTCCAATGAGATGACGGCACCAAAATCGATCTGATTTCATAATATAATTTCATGAGTCTCAAAGCCTTCCAGGTAACACTGTTGTTTCTAACAAAAAATAAGGGCGTGGTTATAATAGTTCGAGCTTAATAGAACACGAAGTTTAACAATAGTCAAAGCATGGAGCCAAACTGTTGAAGATGGATTCAATCAAGTGATAAGTCATAAATAGCAACTGCATGAGTAGATCACGAATCCCTATTTATTGTTTCAACTCACCTTCTAGCAAGAGGTACACGAAGTTGGCGTTGGCTTTCCCAACGCACTCGCCTTCATCATTGACATTACACATCGTGAAGTTCTTACCGATGCACATTTCGGAATCTCCATAAAGAGAATACTGGTCACATGACTCTGGGCCCGACCAACATTCTCCATAATGCTGGAGTCCAAACATGGTGAATCCATGCTGAGAGGCAGACTGGGCACAACGGCAGGCGAGGCTGGGAAATTATTATTTTTATCGGTCAAGTTTAGAAATAAAATTTCATATTTAAACCCGTGTGCAGGCAAATCAACTCGTCCTGAGGACTAGAAATATAACTTTAAATGAAATATCCATTGTCTGTCAGCAATTAAAAAAAGCAAGGTTTACTTCAAGCAATTAAGGGTTGCAAGAGTGTTTTCTAGCTTAGAGGGCATTTTAATACATAACATACATACATAGATACTCGAAAACTTGAGTGCAAACGCGCGCCCTCATTCACACATAAACAATATAACTAGAGTGCATTACCATCTCAAAAATAAGTTATGATAATGATGCTTTCATACTTTCATATTAAGTTACTGTTATTCATGTACTTTACAAACCCGTGCACGTAAGCATCCCAGTTTGTCCAGTCGATTTGTTGACTTTGAGATGACTTGCTGCGGTCATTAATAAGCAGTTTAGACATGGATCTGTACCAAGTCCTGTCCTGGAAGCATCCTAACTTGTAGAATGATCGCTCGCATGTGACATGCTGACCATGTACTAGTCACCAAAAGGAACAAATCGGTCGAGGCAAATCAGTTAGTTTGAAACTCATTGAAGGAAAAATTTTGTTCAATCTGCCAAGTTAGCAACAACAGGATTCTCCCCATATATGAGTAGGACTCGGGTGAATGAAAAACGCAAAAAAAAGAAAAAAAAAAAAATTTTGTTCAATCTGCCAAGTTAACAACAACAGGATTCTCCCCATATATGAGTAGGACTCGGGTGAATGAAAAACGCAAAGTCGCCTACACAAAATTATATCTCTGCATCGCAGCATATCCGCTATTTTCCACTTTAAGCTTATGTAACTTGAAGTAATGTCAATAGAGCTACGATTATTAGGTTTATTCTATATTGCTCGACAGTGGCAATCGCCAAAAAATTTAGATTTCGGGTAATCAGTTTTAAGGCACAATTCGAGAATTGCTGTCATCACAATTTATCACACCTTATAACCCACTTATTAATTCCGCGTGAATCTATTGGCTTTACATAGCGTGGTTTCAAAAAGCAGATCTCAGATGCTGCTCCGGAAAGTGCCAAAAAGTCAACAAAAGTATTTTGTCAACGAGCGATACGCATTGAAATGAATGAGAAGGTTATAAGAGATATTATTACACGACTCGGGCAGTCAGAGGGCCAATAACTAAAATCAACCAATCAAAATGCTCTATTGCCGGTCCAATATTCTCTAAGTATTGGACCGGGCACTGTCCCGAATGGTCCCGAATGATACCGCACTTGTGTCCCTTCGAACTTCAGTCGTATAATAAATCTCTTATTAACCAAGCTTGCTCGGGACCGTACTGGAAGAATATTGGCTCTCGTTCTTTTTTGTACGGACCGAGCGCAGCGAGGTCCGTACTGTCAAGACCTCGGGCCGATATTCTCCCAGTACGGCCCTCGCGCTTAGTTAATAAGATATATTTAACCCCGTGTGGCTTACTGGTGTGTCGGCTAATAATGCCCTTGGCTGAAAGATTGTCCTCGCAGTTTCACATTTGCCCTTGAAATCTCGCTTCTCTGCCAAATATTCATTTTCCGGACAATTTTTCGCCGCGCACATTATAAGTCGACATACTAGCTACCTGAAGGGGTTTCTTTACTAATCATTCATCACACCTCAAATCGAATAAAGACCTCTTCCTTTCCCCTCGCTTAATGTCGTAATAATGCAGAACAACAAAAGCCGAGTAAAAACAACGTAAAGAGAGAGATAGTGGTCAAAGCAAGGGCATGATACGGTTGGAAATGATGTTAGGATCTAAATGTTCTTGTATCCGTAATTTTGATGCTGGTCCTTGATCGACTTGTAAATATCGTGCTGAGATGAACTGTACACGTAATAAGTGCAAATTACAAAATATACACAGATTACCTGGAGCAAATGACGTTCTGAAAACCAAGAATGCAAGGAAAAACAGCCTCACCATTTTACCAAAGCTCTGCAACGAAATACCTAAGAAGTATGATACAAGGAAAAGCATTTGAATTCATATCTGACATTAATTTCAAGTTGTTACCGTATTGTCAAAGATCAAATTTTGCATTAACTATACTTCATCCTCTACAGATTCTAAGCAATAAACTTTAACTTAGCTATTGTTTGATAAGAATTTAAGCGTTTTCTCAGTAAAAGGTTCTCATATCTTTGTGCCAAGCGAGAGATTGGATTTCGGGATTATTTTCTTCATATGTAAGAAGTTAAAAGCAATAGAAATGGAAGGTAATTAATATACTCTAAGGATACAGTTATCGTCGAAAACGATGAGAAATTTGAATTATAAGCGAAGTGGTTGACTTCGTGTATATGGTGTTTTTATTCAAAATCAACGATGATATATTGCACTGATATATTTTCCCTCTAAAATTAATATGACTGAAGAAGCAAACTGGGCCAAGTGTTAACGAGTCAGACACTGCGATATCATCGTCGAGGTTAACAAAGATACAGCCTTATTTCAAAAAATAAGATTTTTTTGAAACAAAATTTCATACTTACTTGAAATTAAGTTCAACGATTTTAAAGTCTGCTTAACGATGATATCCGTTTGCGTTTACCAAACTTGACTCAAATGCCGCTAAGTTTGGTTGTCACAAAACTGTGGTGATTAACATCACAATAAAAGACTTTTCACACATTGACGAACCAATTATCAACATTTGCTTCCTTGCGCGGAGAAAAATTTTATAGACAATGATTCTTGCTTTTTGTTGTTTAATTCAGTTCTGTGAGCGAGACGGTGAAAGATATGGCAAAATAATTCTTTGTATCTTGATGAAATTTATTTCCAAGTGCTAAGCGAAAAAAAATCAGTTACTTAAAAAATCTATAATCATTTTATGATTGGCTGCGCGCACGGAGTCAAATAAACACGACCATCTCAAGTTTTCAGTACCTAATTAAAGCTCAAAGAAATAGTGGTTTTAAGTTCTCGTGCTCTGTTTGTGAGATCAATATGCATTTTGAGATAGCACCATTATACTATACAAACCCAAATTAAGGACTCCACGTCTTATAAATAAACGTGTCCCGGCCTACAAAATTTGAACTCCGACAATCGGATAATTTACATAAACTAATAGGTATGATTTTTGTCATTTTTCATTCAAGACACATTTCAGGCCACAGTCATATGAAAGGTAACTGTGCAATTTTTCCTGCGACCATCGTTTGTAACAAAGTTGGATCAATTTCATTGTGATTTCTTTCAGAAGTGAAAGTGGTCTATGGAAAATGAATCAACCGATATGAAGTGTTAGGTGAGGCGGTTTGTTTCTGGGCCGACATCCTTGTTTTCTGAGTGGCAGAAGGCGACAAATGCAGCTTAACCATAAACAAATACTCTTGAATTACTAAATATTGCTTTAAGGCAAATTATTTTTTCTTTCTGTCTATTTTTTATAATGATTAAATACCACACAAATGACTCATATTCCGAAACTTTCATTTATTACTAGCATTTTAGAAATGAAGTTCGCAGTGTCCCTCAATCAGGCAATGGTCCTATTCCACTTCCGCTTCCTGTCAAATAAAAATGACAAAATTTTGCTTGTTTGATATTTTCCACCTCTGTATAGCTGTAGCTTCCTCTGTAAGTAGGCGGCACACATGCATGCTATTAATAAATTTTACAGAAATTAGGCCGAAAGCAATGGCTAAAATGAAACAACTACGAGGAGGCTCTTGGTATTCAACCTGAGTGCTTAAAATGGGATCAAAGAGCGCAGCAACACTCTTGAAATATTTGTTAGCCCTCTAAAAGACCACTAAAATCAACTTTAGTTAAAATTAGGGTAAAACGTCTCTTAATATTTGTGAAATATTGAAAACAGAGGGAAAGGTCGTAAATTCTTCACAAAAACAAGCGTTTAAAGGTTATCGTCGCACTCGCAGCAAACTGAGATAGTCAAGAATTTGGTGCAGAGTACAAAACTTGTACATAAAGGCTATTATTATTACCTGCAGGTATAACACGGTAAATGTAATTCAAAAGACCTCCACCGACGCACACCCCTTCATCTCTATCATCACATTTTAAATAACGACCCCCAATACAGTCCTTTGACTTGCCGTAGATGTCAAACCTTTCGGCAGCCTTGAGACCCGTCCAGCATTCTGCATAGAACTGAAGACCAAAGTGGCTGTAACCTCTGTCATCTGTTCTCCTCGCACATTTGCAAGCCAGCCTAAAGTTGAATTAACAAATCTAATCACGAAACGAGAATGTTCCTTTCTATAATTAAGTTAGCTCGAGAAGATTTTAAAACTCCGCAGACAGTCTGGCTAGCATTATTCTTGATATTTAGCATGAGTTCCAAACACAACTACCTCTTCACCTCCCTCCCCTCTCTGTTTATCAAAGAAGGGTGTCAGTTTGCTTCTCCAAGCATTAAGTGTTTAAATCAGTGTTTAGCTGAGTGAGTTGGTCGATTTTGGGACACGGTGACCGTAAAACAATACTACTGCACCTAAAATTTACAAATCAAAAGACGAAAATTAAGAGGACCTTTCCAATGGTAAAATGTTGCTTCATATTGCTACTTCAGCCATTTTCATTTTTTCTTATAAGAGAATGGATCTTCGTTGTGTAATTCTCTAAAATGGTTTTCTAGTCTTGCGAAAACTTACTGTTTCAAATAATCTTCCCATTTATCGAGCTTCCAAATGATATCGCCTCTTTGATCGAAGATTAATTCAGGAAGAGCCCTGGTACTGACGTTGTCTTTAAAGCATCCAACTTTCTCAAATTTCACTTCACAGCCAGGTTTCAGTCCTCCCAAAGGAACGTGTTGATCTGAATCTAGGGCAAATGTTCAGTAACCATGCATGCCAAATCGATCTACTTGTAGATCTGGCTTTCTCTTCGACAGATCCAGACAAAATTAATCATTTATACTTGCGATGTCACAATGTTTTGGGTATCCCCGAGTTTTGGGTATCCCCGTGCCTAAAACACTAGTGTTTTCGGTTTCCCCTCTGGGGATACCCAGAATGCTAAAAGTCAAAATCAATAGACTGGGGCGAGTAAGATGGCATTTTCTTTTGACTTGTGGACAAAGTGTCTATTTGTTGTGGTGCATCTTGGAAAGAGCGATAAGTCAGCAGTTTCAAGTGAACTGCGTCGCATGAAAAGAGTTCAGCCGACTGAAAATTGAGAAACGCACGGAAAAATGATTTTCCGCTTGTTTAGATTCCACGTTTGAGAAAATGACCGAGCCCTTATACTTTTCGATTAGCTCTGAGTCTGTTGCGCGCAGAAAACGAACGTTAGACACCAAACATTTTCATTACCTTCTATGATAAATCCATATACCCTAACCAATAGTAATAAAATCAGATAGGGATTTGTCAAAGGAAGCTTCATAATAGGTGTTCTGAAAGAAAGAAAATCACGTGAAAGCTAATGAAAAGCTAGATATACAAGAATACTTCACGTGGAACACCAGCACGGACAAAGCTTACTCCAGATCTTGGCGGAACAGCCTCGGCGGTCACCTCAGGCCCTTCAATAGGAGTTAGTTTAAGAACCGATGAACAGAATATGTCCCTAGTGTGGCGCAGCACCTCAGCTGAACAAGAAACAAAAGTGTGCCAATACATTTAAGATTTTGTGATTTACACACTGTTTCATTTCCGAGAACATATTTTTTCTTGCCCATTTGCCACGTTCCCCGGCTTGACTTAAATCATCGAAGATTAACGACTGTTCCGTAGGCTATCCGTAGATGTAGTTGGGTGTAATTCTGTGCAATACATTTTTAAGCTAGCTTCTGCTCTTAAAAAGGGTTGAGTGGTTTTCTGGTATGTCAGTTCTGAGGTAGACACACGTCCAAACACGACTTGAATGTTAATTTTAAATAACACCTTTCGCTCTTGGCGAAAGGTCGGCGATCGTTTTGGTATATAAAGAGACCCGTGAAAGTTGCTGACTTTTTTAGGCGGGAAAATTTTGTCTTCTGGTTCTGAAACACAAATTCGTCCTAACAATAAGGTTAATAAAATTGCACCTTAAAAAATAGTGAAGTGAAAATAATAAACATACTTACGGTTTGAAGATATCAAAATAATATATAATACCTTGTTCGGGGATGGAACTGAATATATTTTGGAATAGATGGGAACAGGATTACCTTATCAAAGTGTAGCGCCAACCATAGATATCACGAAAGCTGTTAGGAAAAAGGTGAAAATGATGGGAGAAAACTGACACTTACGTTTTAAATTTCCGGCTGTGTTAGCTTAAAAAGACACATTTTGTTCCTTTTCTCAAACTAATCAATTATCGGTAAAATTACACTTGTTTTTAAGTTAATGAAATTTGAATTGTATTCAAAGCAATGGACTATGTTCTCCTGTTTTGGTGTTCAAATTTTCACGATCAGTGAAAAACGTAAACTTACTTCCAGGCATTTACAATTGCCTCATTGCAAATTTCACCTGACTGATAATTAATTCTCGTGGATTTTTATTTTTTTAATGGCACAAATTATCTCATCGAGGAAAATCCGTTGATTAAAATTGACACAATGATTGACAATTTAATAAAGGCAGATCCCTCTGCTATTTCGAAGTGTCGGGTATACTAGTTCTTTTCATGTTGTTGAAACAGTTGTGCAAATTTTGCAAATAAGTTACGATTAAAAAGAACATAATGTGACCCTTTATAGGAGCATTTCGCTGATATCAGGATAGGAAAGGAAAGTCTTAGTTTTAGACTTGGAAAGGCAGCGGAGCATTTTAAAACTTGGAAGGGAGGGGGTGTCATCGGATGTCAAACTAAGCGCATACCCCTTCTAAAAATCTCCCCAAATATCCCTTTGTGTAGTTACCAATCACAAGTAAACCCTTATATGACGATTTTCTACGGAGTATAAGTCGTGAGCTCTTGTTAAGTTTGTTGAACTTGATGGTAATGAGGTGATTTGTGAAAAGACCACGTGAAAGAAAATTTTGCGAGGGCAATTCTATGTTGTATGGTTTCAGCCGCCCAGTTAGCCCAATGGATAGTTCGCTGGACTGTTGTGCGGGAGGTCGAGGGTTCGAGCGCCGGCCGTACCAACACTCAAGATCTTGAGAATAATTTGCTACCTTTCTATAGCATCAAGGAATGGTTAGATATTCTAGTCTTCTTGGATAGGGACGAATAAATGGGTCGCGGTTAAAAGGGATGACTCAAAAGGACCTTATTAAATATTCTATAGAATATTATGTTTTCTTTGATTTACATTTTTTGGGATTTTCGCTACAAATATGTTTTCTAGAATATTTAATGAGGTCCTTTGGAGTCATCCCTTTTAGCCGCGACCGAATAAATAGAGTTCCCGTCTCCTGCAGGCTTGGGGGTAGGAGACGTTAATTTCCCACGCACGAGATTACTGTGCGATGGATGTCCTCCCCTGGGGTGGGATGGGTGGGTTTACTGGGCCCGCAGTAATTGGCGCAAGCTGTTGCGGTGTCCCTGCCGGTCGGCGAAGCTAATAAACTAGCCCTAAAAATCCCAAATTTGTGTCTTTTAGTGTTGGAGAAATATTTCATGACATGTATGGAGAATAGAAGGCCTTTTATTTAATTTGCATTTTATTTGAGATTCATTTGAACTGAAGCTGCCGTCTAAGGCAAAAGTGGATTAATCCTTCTTTATGCTTCACGTAATCCACCTCCGCTTCCGCCTTGAAAAGCAAAAAAAATTAAAAGTTTATTAAACATCCATTGACTTGGTTACCAGGTACTTATGAGCAAAAGTTACATCAAAATATTGATAAGCATTCTCATCCCAATTGTTATATTAAGCAGAATCGCCATCTTCTTTTACTTTTTGAGATGTCTGCTGACCATGCTCATTGCTTCTCCCATTTCGCGCGCTAGAATCGCCAGGTGATAGGCGATCATAGTTCTCAAAGTAGCACGGAAGGTTCTCCAAATGGCTAAAGGGGATTGTTATTTGCGTTATAAATCTGGAAAGTTGAGATAATACTTTGGTCTATGGTTTTCCTGTAGAGTGTCCATGTCGCGATCCTATTGTAATACTTTACCCGATATTTTTTAATCATCGTCCCTTCCCTGAAAATTATCTGTCAATTTTCTTTCTCCTTTTGTTGTACTTTGGTTATCCCTTAGATTTAACGATAGTTTCGTACGGTGTGTCTCACATTTTTCACAAAGGGGAGGACTGTTGAAAGGATTTTTCAGCATTTGTAAAATTTTTATCCCCGAATATCCCGTCCGGTGTGAAGTGCTCTTTCAAATGCTTGAATCTTCTTCAGGCCTTATTTTCACAACTGCTCAAGTAGTGCTCATTACTGCGAAGATCGCTTTGATATTCATATCTTTTTCGATGTTTTTGTTGTTGTTTTTATTACCTTCTACAACGCGGAAGACGTAGTTAGTCAATTTTTCCCCGACACATTCACTAAGGTCGTCGTCTTGGCATTCTTGCATTCAAAACCGAGACACTTTTCGTATTTTTATGACAACAATCATTCACTTGACTCTGATGATGACTTCCGCACAGGTTGTCGAAACGTCAGTCACTGCCACCGACAACAGTCCTTCTCAGGACTACACTCACCCGGACGATCAGACTACACCTTCACATGTTACCCCCAGGTTCAAACCATTTACTGCATTTCTCCTTTTACTAAAAAATCATATCCTCACCGTGCGCAGTGAATATACTATTTTTATCTTTCACATGTGAGGATATTGGTGTGGCCATGGTTACCAAGATAATTACCCAATTGCTGTTTCGAAAATGAATAAAAATAGTTGTCTTTTATGTGAAAATTTCACCAGTATCTATATAATAAACAGAACATTACATGGCCGCTTGGGGATAAGAATTTTATCTTCTCGTGCTGAAAGTATCTCTCACTCGTTCGCTGCGCTCACTCGTGAGATATACTTTCACCACGAGAAGATAAAATTCGTATCCCCGCGCGGCCATGTAATATCCTCTATTTATCATATCTGATCCATGCGAGTCACTCAAATTGTTACCTCTTTAAAAATTTCTTCCATTCCTCAGGTTGCCATTTTAGTTTGTCTCGATCACCGAGGATGAAATCTGGAAGCGCTCCGTTATTTAGTTTGTCAGAAAAGCATCCGACTTTTTCGTAAGTTACCTCGCATTCTTCTACCGCTGTATCTATAGGATTTTCTAAAACAAAAAACATACAAATCGATTTAGAAAGAAAGACCGTCCGTATGTAGTGACGCTGGAGCCTATTTGGAAATCCGAATAATGAAATGACTTAAAAGAAGTGATTTATTGATATTTCAGCTTACCATCTTCCAGAAATAAGCGGTACATCTGTTTTATTTCCTCGTCGGTGCCAAAGCCTAAAGTGAAACGTGAGATCGTTGATTATACGTACAGTTAGGCGATATGAGCTAGCTAATTAAAGATCCATCTGGAGGTTATGCTGGGGTCGAAATTTACTTGTAATGTATTAACTGTACAACTAAGGCAAAGAGCCTTGACATGCAAATTTAAACAAATGTAAATACGCAAACAGGCTGGCGCTAGAATATTTGGGAAACTCTTTCTTTAATTTCAGTAGCGCAGCGCAGAATGTAGAGTTCCTAATCAAATGATATAAGTCGTTTGGATGGAGCTAATTCGGGCTGCAAACAAATCGTCACGATTGTCTAAGTCTTAGAGACGACTAAAACAATCGAAAAACAACAACAGTACACTAATGGCTCATATGCATAGTTACCTGTGACCAACAATTCCACAGTCAAAAGAACCAGCAAAATCTATGTTATCAGCATGGCTAAACTAGAGAGAACAAAAATGATCGCTGTTAATTTTTCATTCGCTTTTTAGCAGTCCTGAACTTATACAACAATACAAGACGAGACAAAAAAAAAAGGTGTAATTAGTCTAAACAGCGGCACTCTGACTGGTTAACCCTTTTCTACACAAGAACGTTTCTTCTCAGTCTAATCTTTAATTTCTCAGTTTAGTCATAGTTAGTAGAGGGGACTGGTTAGGAAACGCGGCAAACTTCAGTCGGATAGGTTATTGTTCGATTTTATCGAGATCACGTGACAATGACCCTGCACACATAAATCCAAAATGGCGCCGTAGGCTTGTTTCGACAGTCACGTAGCGTTTAATTTTTTGGATTTTCTCCGTGATCGAGCGACATCGTACCTTCAAAATATAGCTAAAAGCATTAATCAAGTCAGTGTACATAATGCCAGGTGAAAATTGTTCAGTATTTGGCTGTGGAACGTGTAGGAGAAGTAAAGGAATTGGAATCTGGAAGCTACCGGCGCCGCGAAACGCAGAGTACAAGAAGTGGCGAGAAGACTGGCTCAACGAGCTCACTGAAACTAGAGTTGTTGATGCTAACTTCCGCCAACTGATAGAAAAAGACAGGGTGTTTACCTGTGAGAAGCACTTTAAGCCCGAAGACATAGAGAAATGTAAGTAAACACACTGTATGGTTCAGTAGTGGGACTTAGCTTAGCGAAGGCTCGCGACTGTAAGTATTAAGTGCATCAGTAGCAGCAGTGTTGAGAGAGTTTGGAACTCCAGAGATGCAAGCAACAGCCAAATTGTGTAGCATGATCGATTCCTTCTTCGATTGCCTCAATGTGAGAAGTACGAAAGAGCACGAGAGAAAGAGGAAACCATTTTTGGCACCATATACATCACAGAATGATGCCCGATTCACTTGGCTAGAAAGTGATTTCCTTGGCTATCTAAGGGATTGGAAAGAAAGCATAACCAACCGACCTGGGAATTTTTCCAAAAATGCTCAAAGCGGTATGTTTTTATCCTGGCAGACCTATGAAGGTTTACAAATTACAGCCCACTCTGCTGTAGAAGCAACAAACTTCCTCCTGGGAGAAGGTATGGAATATGTACTTACAGAGAGATTTTGCCAGGATTCTGTCGAAGAGTACTTTGGCAGCCAAAGAAAGTTGGGACGAAGAAGTGACAATCCTGACATGAGAACATTTGGGTACAATAACAATACCATCATGGTCCAACGTGCAGTGTCCTGCCAATCAGGTAACACAAGAGGAAGAAGAGATAGAGACAAGGCATGGGTTAACATTTCAAATGATCCTGTCCCAAAGAAAAAAAGGAAAAAAGACAAGTAGTAGGCCCAAAAAGAGATTCGTTTCTATTTAAGTTCACATTCAAATACATATGATAACATTGTATTAGCATGTTCTAAGAAACTAGCTTCCAGAGGTTTTAGCTTTAATAAATGAATGTATATACAGTAGCATGTTAGGTAAGAAAGTCAACATTAAGTATGACTAGAAATGCTGAAAATAAACAAGTTACTCTATGTTAGATACTTTAACCATATAGCCTTTATACTAATTTTTGTCTATAAAATAATCATTAATGAGCAATATTTAATATATTGCAGGTTGTAGTTACCAAATTCATCTCTTGTAATAAATTAGTTATTGACAAATTGTTGCAAGCCCTTAATTCTAAATATATCTGCCTTTCTTGTTCCTTGCTGGCTCTACAAATTTCCTTTCGAAGTTCTTTTGTCTTCATTTGTCTACATTGAATTTTATGTTTCTGTAGAACATCTTTGGCCAGTCAAAAACACCGTACAGTAACATATAAATGAATAATGCTGTCCAATAATCTTTTGCAATGCTGTTATCTACCACTATATCTGAGTCCAATAACATGGTGTTATACGCTGAGACCAAATGAACATCACAAGCTGATTTGGTTTCTATCTCAGCATTGTCAATCTTCAGCTGGAGACTTCCTGAGCTCAGAATCCTAAAATTATGTTCTATTCTCTTAAAAATTGTTTGAGCTTGTTTAGAAAAAGCCCAAAGTCCACCTCGGTTTAAAGATGAAATTAGTTTTGACTCTCTGCAACATGAAAATCTTTGCTTTGCCAGCTTTCAGTATTGAAGCTGTTTGTTCAGTATGTGCTGTGGGACTGTAAACATTGTTCACCTTGCTATAAAGCTTGTGCAGTACATACCCTCCAATATATTGTAACCCTGCCATTTCTCTATCACACAGTGTAGTGGGGGTATTGGGATTTGGTGATTCACCTTTCTGTTTGCTGTGAGCTATCACACACTCAGCCACTTTGGTACTAAGCAATATTGCCGCATTACTTGACAACCCCACAAAAATCTTTGTTGAATTGTGGCCTATTCTTGAATAATACTTCGATTAGAATTGTTCTGCATTTCCAGTTTTAACCAAACGCATATACATGGATTCTACTTCTGAGAAGTCCATATTTTCTTGATCCCAGGCAATCGTTTATCTTCGTAGCTCTTCTCTTACGCTTTGAGGGTAGATTTTTCTTTCAATTATTTTATCTCGTGCTTTCATTGATAACGCTTCGAAGTCTTCAGCAGTGAATTTGGCTTGTTGAGTCGGTTAATTTCCCCGCGCTTGTTCCTCCTTATGCTTTACTGTCTTATGTCTTTTTAATCCAGCCTTAGTCTTGCATTTCTTTTGGCACAACTCGCAAAAAATTCCCTCTTCGGATTGAACCTCAAAATCGAAAGACTTTCAGTAAAAAAATGTTGTACTACGACCGATGCCGTTGCTAAGGGCATCAATAACTACAAAGTTTTTGGGCGAAAATAACGTTTTAAAGGCTTCTCAAAGACTTAGAGAGTCAGCTGCTTCGACAAAGTGCTCTTGTAATTCTTCCTCGTTTTCCAAAGTTCCAATATGGCATTAAATTCGTCACCGAAGAAAAATAAGTCGTTCATGTCCACCATGTTGTTTTGGTTCTGTGCAGGGTCATTGGTCACGTGACGTTCAATCGAAGCTCAGGGGACAGACAATAGGCCGGCCCTTTGAAGCTAACCGCGTTTCCTAACCAGTCCCCTCTACTAACTATGGTTTAGTTTATTCATTTAAAGCTATATCGGCGTGCTTGCGACTACCGCGATCCCCTTAGCAGGCACGAAGTCAAGAATAAATTAGTGGGTGAGAAAAAATGGCTCTAGCTTCAATAATATATTTCCTCAAATAAATGGGCTCGATACACTTTTCCTTCGTTAAATATATTTAACAGGCAAAAATCCATCCCTACGCGAAGAGGGCTGTGAACAGATTTTTGTCATGAATGTCTCGAGGAGGGCAGGACGGGTCATCCTCTCTTCCCATCGAAGGCAGAAAAAACTGTATCCAGGAAAGACTTAGTCTCCCTCGCCGCCGTTTTTTTGGATGTCACGCAAAGCTCCCCCAAAAGAACGGCTGCTGACAACCGAACTACATTCCTTTCTCATTGTCCTTGCGGTTTGGTCGCGGTCTATTGAACAGACCAATCACATACCAGAAATTCTGAATGACGTAAGATTCACGCGAAAATGTGGATGTTGGGAGAAACACCGAAGAAATTTGTCAATGAGAGCTCGACATGTTTCACATATTCATCGTTGTGCCCTGGTAAAGATAGAGTATATATTTTTGGGAAAACTTCTCACAATTTCGTTGAAATTATAGAATCTACGCTTAACATAGACGTCAACTGCTACGCCAACGTCACGAACGCTAGATTGTTTGAGCGGTTGTTAAAGTTTCAGCGAACAACTGAGAAAGTAGAAGCTAAAACTGAACTGAAACTTTTTATTCGCACTATTTCAAGAGGTTACTACAGATTATAAAAGTCAGAATATATAAGAAACAGTAAATTACATCAATAATCAAACAAATACAAGACGCCTTTCAATCTAGGCCAAGGGCTAAACGCTTGCTTCGACCTACAGATGGAGATCAGGAGGAAAAAAGCGCGTGCTTGCCGTCAACAAACCTGGGCGAAGCTTCGAGAACACTGCAATTTAGGCCGGCCAACGTCTGCTACACTACTTGTACTCCTTCATTTGCCAGTCCGCTGCTAGCTGGAGCGAACCCGAATAGTTATGTCCGTGGCTTCTTATCACCGGTAAAGGAAATCGGCCCGCATTATCGAGTGTTTCCGCACGTTGGTACAACGCAACAACAATAACAATAATATGACCACTTTCATCGGTAACATGGTCAAACACGAGCGGGAGTGCTTGATATATTAACGATTTCCCGGATCCTGTAGGCAACTTAACAAAAACATCTTCTTTCTCGACTAAAACGTTTTTAATTACAAGCTTCTGGTGAGCTTTAAGCTCGAAAATTTTGAACTTTGACGACGCTTTGCGAAAAGCTCTCTCAAGCACCGCCATTTGTCTTGTGTTTTCCACACGAGGATCGTGATAGAAAACGATATCTGATAGGACGAGTCTCAAAAGGTGAGTCTGGCGCGAAAAGGTTCCTGAAAATGGAACCCGAGCTGTGATTGGCCAATTCGGAGAAAGGAATGTAGTTCGGTTGTCAGCAGCCGTTCTTTTGGGGGAGCGTTGCGTGACATCCAAAGAAAACGGCTGCGAGGGAGACTAGGAAAGACTAAGCTTATTGTCTTACTATATATTAGGAAGCGGCTACACAGATTGATTATCATTATCTAGAGTAATACCCACATTTATTATATGGCTGTGTCTCACAAGGACTGGGAACTACCGAATTCACGAATTTGATTGGCTGAAATCGATATTGAAAGCGGTCTAGATTTTCCCATCTAGACCGGTCTAAAAAAAAAAGGTACAAAGAATATTAAAAATTGGCATATAAGACACAGCCATATAATAAACACCTTATTAACCGAGCTAGGTCGGTCTGTAGGGGAGAGTCTTGACCTCGGTCGCTGGTACAGACCTTACTACGTTCGGTCTGTACTGGCGACCTCGGTCAAGATTCTCCCATACAGATCTCCCGCTTGGTTAATAAAAACTAAGAAAAACATATTGCTTTGTCAACCTCACTGAGACCAAAAAGAAGGTATACTTACTAACTATCCAGCAAAAATGCAAGCATTATTGGTGAGAAGTTGACAGAAAAATGTATGTAGGGATAGGGCACCTTTCAATTTTTGAAAGGCAAATAGAAAACGACTTTAAGAGCACACCTCAAGTTGTCTCTTTCAAATGCTGGTATCGTTTTACCATGAGTTGCCAAAAAAAAACCACCTACTTGTGACTTTCAATTTCGAATAGAACAGCTTTCCAGTGCACCTTAGAGATCGGCTGGTTATATACGTAAATGCTAACGGCAACTTGGAAACTTTTAAAGGATGCATGGAAATTTCGTCGTTTCACTTAGCTCAGATCAGGTGTATTGTCTCTTTCATTAAACAAGTAATCCTCCTCAGATTATCAAAATACTAAAACGATAACACAAACACGTTTTCAGTTTGCAATACTTTTAAGTATGGTGTAACGAAAGAATTCTTTGTTACTAAGTTTACTGTGCCAACGCAATTAAAAAATATAAAAAAATCGTATCTGCAATGGGACTACATACTGCCAATTTGAAAATAAATGGATAAAAAATATCTGAGAACAGCCAAAATTGGACGAGGCCGTCGGCTGAGCTCAATTTCCCTGACCCTCCCTTCAACTTTGATCTCAAACAGATAATAAAGGCTGATAGTTTCGAAAGAAACTGTTTGGGGCTACGTCGGTGGGAGTAACGAAATAATTTGAATATATCAACAAAGTTGAAATGGTAAATTGGCCACCGTAACGATTACAAAAGCTGACGTTTCGAGCGTTAACCCTTCGTCGGAACGAATGGAAGGGTTAACGCTCTAAACGTCAGCTTTTGTAATCGTTACGGTGGCCAATTTACCATTTCAACTTTGTTGATATATCCAAATTATTCGATCTCAAACAGCTTATCAAGGGGACGAAACTTGAAACTTGTCCACATACTGGGATGATCGGCACTAACTAAGACGATATTCTTGTTTAATAATAGAATTACTTACTCTTCATTAGCAATAAACATAACGAGTATCATTATAATTTTATTTTATTTTTTATTTATGCACCCCTGTACTTCTTAGGCAACAAACAATGATCCAAAAAAGCGCTTTTCAACACCCATTGAAATGAAAAGAAAGAAAATCTCAATACGAAAATAGCTCGGTGCCTAACTTAGAACATAAAGAAGGGAACAATTGAGAGGACCTATATTACATCTGGATTTGATTAATTGTAGGTATTCAAGTCTTTAAGGTCGACTTGATCGTATGCGTTGCCATAGTCAATCCCACCATTACCACTGCCATCTGTAAAGTAGAGTGAGAAAAATTCTTAAACACTGCTAGTGTTGCTACACACAAAACTAAATATAGACAATGCTATTGTAATTCAAAAGGTTTACTTTGCCTGCCTGAATTGTGTTGTTTGTTGATGATCATCTGTTCAGATGTTAATTTGTATATTTCTTCCATATAAAAAGAACGAAAGAAAACGCCTTAAGTTCTTCCAATATAAAAGAAAATTCCATTATAAAAGAAAATTCAAAAGCCTTGTTCATTTCTGAGAGATCTGGAACAGGTCTCGAGACATACCTCCTTCGGATGTAACGTCATTTGCAATTTTACTCCCAGTACATGGAATTTTATACACTGATGGTCTGATTATTTAAAAAAGTTTAGCCATTGTTTAAGAAAAACGCGTCCTAAACAATCCTCAATCTAGCTGAATCTTTTAATTTAAAATTTATCTTTGGGAACAGCCTATTAAGGGCTAAGAGCTAACAGTGAAAGGAGTCTATTTAATTAAACCAACCTTCTTATAGAGAAAAACCTGAGACCGCTGATTGCGTAAAACCGTGGTTTGGGTTAGACCTCGTGTAAATAATCGGTCCTATAGGGTTTTACTAAGCTTAGAATTCTGTAACAGTAAAGCTATCTCTTAAGTAACAAAAGCTCTATCCCGGCTAAAAAGGGAAAGGACACCGTTATTATCCACCTTAGATAGACTATGTATGAGCATCTTACATACCATCGACACTGATTTGGTATATGTAATTCACTTGTTTGCTTTTGCCTACACACTCCCCGTAAGCATTGTCATCACACGATTGGTAGTGTTGATTAGAGCAATCGTTTGAGCCTCCGTTCTTGCTGTAACCTGTTGAGGCATGTGGATCACTGAAGCACCGTCCGTAGTCTTGGAGACCAAAGTAAGTAAAACCTTTCTGGGCACTGATTTTGGCGCAACGGCATGCCAGACTGTAAGAGACAATGATAAACACGTAGTAATTTTTCGTCATTTCAAGACCTACAACTTTATGAAGTGGACAGATCGATTTATGAAAGCATATAAAGAGTGAACTCATGATCTCTTAGCCTGTGTACAGCCGTCCCTACCCTCCAAAAGAAAATCGACTTTCTTTTGGGGCGGCTGTACACAGCTAATGAATTATTTTCACAAGCTACTCGAAAAACGATCCGGAAAAAAATTCAATAAAAATTTATCTGTTCCTAGTCAAATTGTGTTTAAAAGGTTTTTTATTTATCCATTTTAGAGAATAATGATAATTTCTTGGTTAATAATAATGATAATTTATTGACTTACATTGCGCAATTATCAAAATAAACATTTTCAATTGCGCATTACAATGTTAAAAATTCAACTCTACATAGACTCTTAAGCTAAAACTAAAAATGTTGACGAAGAAGATGTAGAAACATAAAAATTACATGCAACAAATTAAACAGCTTTTGCGGACAAAAAAATCTTAGTGGCTTTCTCAAACCTGATTAAATAGTCGATAGTTGTGATAGAACACTGAAGATCGTTCCACAACTTAGGAGCGGCTTCATGGAAAGAACTATCGCCGAGCGTAGCGAGTGTTTTGCCCTTGCAAAGAGTAAGGAATAAGCCGTCATTGGAATTTATATCATATCTTACGGTGTCTGTAACAGAAATCAGCTCACTCATGTAGGCCGCGGGCTGGTTTCTCCGGATACACGAATTTTGATTTGAAATAATATATTTTGCTCAATCACAAATCAAAAGACAATGTCTGTGTGTAAAGACAAAAAAGGTAAATGAAACTTGGCGTCTGTTCTTGTAAAAGAATATAGATTGAAAATATGGTCACATTTCATATGGCTGAGATCGCTCCTAAAAAAGATCGCTGGACAGCGCAAGGAAGTCAACATATTCTCTCTTTCCATCGATCTTTTAAAAGCAATCTCAATCATATGAAATCTTGATTACGTATAACAGAATATGTACACTATTCACTTCTTGAGGTATGTGCTGTAGTCAGTCCAGTCCACGCTGTTTGGCGTCCGGTCTTGGAAAAGTTCCTGTGAAAGCGCTCTGTCGTTGCTGTCTTCTTTGAAGCATCCGACTTTCACATAGTTAACGTCGCAGATACTGCGTAAGTTGATAGGATTCTCTGTATAACCCAAATGAAATAAAATAGAGCACTATGAATTTACTATTTTTCCTCTGTTTTCTCAGCTAAACTACATAGAAGAAGAGGGGACTTTGATCTTAAAGGAGAGACGGAAAGAGAGTGTCTCTAATCAGTATATCTTGACGACCAGGGCCTGGGATTTTGAGGACCGAGTCATTTCGAGTTTCTTTCTTCCTTTAAATTTTTAGCCATGACAGAGGACAGTCAGAGAGAAAATTTAAAAGATTTGATCAAAACATCCATACCTGATATTTCAGTAAAGTAAATGGACTAGATGCTGTAACTAAGATTCAGGTATTGATAAAATGCGTTTGATTTAATGCAGCTTAACCAAAATTAAAAACATCAGTTAAAAATGAGTTAAGTTATTTTGCCATATAACACTTTTCCATGCATGTTTACAGTTAATGCGAGAAAGGATTTCGGAAGGGGACAAACTTAGTGCACGCGAAATGAAAAAAATATTCTTGCAAAAGCAATAGGCCGCTTTTTCTATAGTACTACCAGCGTAATAATTCACTTAGAAAGTTGGAATAACACCTTCATAATATTTGTAATTCTCGAGCCGACAGTGACCAATTTAGTATGAATTATCAGCCATGTCTTTGAGCAGAAACGGAATCAAGTTACGAATTTTGTCTAATTTAACTTACCAGCTTCTGCTAAATCCTCAATCAGCGTATTCCCTTTTTTTCGTTCATCTTTGATTTCTAAAATGGCACAGGCAGAAAAATTAGTGCATTTCGACGTTCAACACCTTTAATGCATGCGCAGTCGAACTTGAAAGATTTGTCAGATTCATCTCACCTCTTTTTGAATTACGTTGAAACCGTGCATTTGAACCAGCGATGATGGAGAGCAGCAGTAGGGAAAAGGCAATTACCTGCATATTTTGACCTATTAAAAATACTTCATCATTAGAACACGAACCATTTGTAAATTATGTTTGGGTATAATACAAGTCGTAGTTACTGTCATTGATATAACGTTTGTTCGAATTTTTTTTTTTTGACCACGATACTGCTTTCATCCAACGATACAATGTCATCGTTAATCGATGTCTAGGCTCCACTAAAGGAATTCATTGTCTGAAACACTTTCTTTAATGTTCAAAAGGCACCGACAGACCAAACACCAATTTATAAGCCATACAATCCATGCATTGCTGATAAAACGTTTTTTATTAAACGCGCATCGCATCAGTTGTGATCTAAAAATGTTTGTTATATCATTTCAGACAACCATGTCTATGTCCTGTCAGTGGTCTACACTATTGTGACAAGTAAGAATTAAGTACACTATGATTCCCAACTTTGTTCTCTCAGCTTGTCTCTGGGGGGAGGGGGGGGGAGAGGTTAGAAGAGTTTTAAAGGCACTTTGAAAGACGCCTCCCTCTTCCTTCTTTGCTACTAAAAAGTAATAATTGATGGTGGGAAAGGCCTGGCATGGCCTTGAATACACTTAGCGAATGTTTTTCCTTTAGAATACATGTACCTTACCAAGTATCGAGAGAGATTTGTGAGATCTAGGTTTGTTTATGCATAGGCACTGCTTTCACAGCAAATACTATTAAAAAATTCCTGAAGTATTGTCTGTCTACCTAGGATGACCATTGTTGACTTTCTGACAAATTTTAATAACGATTGTTTTAAACTGAAAAGCACACAGCTTTGTGTATCTAAGCTTGGATATTTAAATTTAAACGGCTGCAGATGTTTGGTCGCTTTCTGGATAAACTGCATTCCTGTGGTAATAATTCATGACCTTTCCATAAAATTCCATCAAATATCTATACTAAAGCATGAAACACATAGACACAGCACTGGGCTCTTTTAAAAGGGAAAGGTTTTCGATGTACGAACTACACTGCAATTCTTTCAACATTGACTGAAATCTTGCCAAAGTCCTCATCTAGACGCCTTTATTACCTCTCTTGTATATCATAACTATGAATGTTTTTTCTTTTTTTCTGTTCTTTTGAAATTATCTGTCGTTAACTTTTTCTTATTCCGGATTCTCTATATTCTCCTCTTCTTTTTTACCACGGACAATATAAAAAAAGTTATACTAGTGGAGAAAATGGGGTTGATCGGCCAGAGCACTTTCAAGGGTTAGGGTAACCTTCAAAAATACGACATAAACTTACATTCAACAAATACGCTTTGAGAGAACAGGAGGGTTTTAGCCGAGTACGGTTAAGATTTTACCACAAAGCAGAAAGTATTAGAAAGCGTTTTAAAGCAATATATTCTAACTAGACTAACAGGATCTCGTTTTAACGAGAAAAAACTACTTACTATCTCCCTTTAGACCTCTTTTCCCGCAAATCCTTACAGCTTCCCGATACAGGAATGCAGCCTTTACTTTTAAGTTAATACCTATCTTTTATGGAATAAATTTGCGTATTAAGAATTATTGACGAAGACGTCATACATTTTTTCATCACAAAGCAAACATGACCGGGAATCCCAAAAAAAAAAACTCTCAGCTCGGTCCATTTATTAGAATGAAAAGAGTATTTTGCGTTCAAGTATATTTTTCCTTTTTTCTGAGAAGGTTGGTAAATGGAAGGTATTAAAGAGCCCTTTTGATTTTACAAGTTTGCATTCTCTCCCCGTGGGTCTTTACGGTGGGTGAGTCATGGGAGTAGCCATGGCAACTGATCCATACTCCCACGTTTAAGATCCTCGTTCATCGTTCAATTACCAACATAGTTCGGGGGGGCTTGGAGCAGGGTAACGAGGGGAGTGGTGTGAGGACACATGGTGTTATATCTTAGAGGCACAATAATTGAGTGGATGTTTTCATTTACGGCAAACCTTGCTGTAAACGATTGTTGACCGACCTCACTAAACAACAAACAAATTCCCGGTCAAATAGAAAAAAACCACGATGTTAATATAACAAATTCACTTTTTTGTCTTGCATATCAAGAAGTAAACTCGCCGCCTTTAGCAATCGGTGTCAGATGATTGGCGTCGTATCATATTCGGCTTCCCACACTAGGGTAAATTAAACTTCCGATTTTCTAGCTTCCAATCGATAACTTCTACTACTTGAGACCTCGTAGTTTCCGGTGTTGAGGATGTATAGGATTTAAATCTAAGCTTATAATGATCACTCACTGCAAGTTAAAATTCAAGCAAGAGAAAAGAAATGAAGGTCATGAAAGTACATGGAATATGTCGGGTCTGAAACAGACCAGCGGAAGATTCTGCTGGAGGGTGCAGCACTTAGCTTAGAGTAAACCTTTCTCCCACCTCCATGTGACACAAATAATGAATTTCTACCCTGAATAAGCTTTATTGAGACAGCTATGCAAAAAAAGTACGATAAAATCAATCAATCTACTTGCTGGGCTTTAGCTTCAAAATATGCCCGAGACGGCTGCAAGATCGCTTATGAGAAGAAAACAATAACGATGATGAATGATATTGAGCTATGCTGAGTTGTATTACTTTCACGTTCAATATTTGAATCTAAGAGAGATGCATAAATAAGAAAATATGACCAAGAAGTATAGCATCCCTGAGACTCTTGGCCAACAGAGTTTCATTCTTAGTACCAAACTTGAACTAGCAAAGGGGCTTGCTGATGAAGTACTTCACTTTCCATTAGAAATATTGAGCCGGACTTCCGGTGTATAGAAATATAAGTAATCCGTCATGTCGTGTACGGGGCGGCGTTTGTTGAAAAAAAAAAAGAGGATAAAAGAAAAATTGAAGAAAAAAGTATATTTGACGAGTAACTAAAATCTCTTTTGTTATATATTTGTACATTCTCCAATCTCGGTTCATAGTCGCTGGCTAATAATCCTCGGGTCTGAGCTCACCATTTCCACTTTGGGCGTCAGATTCTGCGACAAAATTTAACAAATGCTTGTGAGCTTGAGTCAAATTATCTACCCATCATTTAGATCTTTGGATTTCCCTAAAAAAGTTTTTCGAAGACCGTTTAAAACAGATATATGCTACACCTAGACAAGATATGTTGTACCTTGCCTGAGGCTTATTGATCTTCCATGTATATCATAAGAACTCTAACTATACTGAATGAAAATTAACCTTTACGTTATATAAAACTGGACCGTCTATGTCATTTCTTTGGATATAATTTATTATCTGATGAACATACCTTCCTCAGTAAGCGCTTTCAATTGCTCCTGATAATTTTCTTTTGCACGACCCCTATGGAGGTTTAGTTCTAAATGGATAAAATCAAATAGAACACGTGAGATCGTGCAATAGAAATTGCAATCTAAGAGGCTCTATCTCCATAAACACCTTTTCCTCGTGATTATTCATTCCAAGATATTTTTAGATCATCCCCGTTTTACCAAGAGGATGTAGAGCCAGCCAATCAAGCGTCACACATTTTGCTCACGTGGACACTTCGTGTAGCCCCTAAATGTTCTGTACTAAAATATTGAAGCAGTCAGTGCCGGGTGCAATTCTTATTATCCCCAAAAGAACATCTACCTTATAAGGAGTTGCTCGCCTTCGAGTGAGGCCACAATCAATTATTTATTCTCGTGTTTGATCCTCCATAGATCATGTGTAGTTTCACATGCAACATAGTTGGTATGACTTTCACGATTTTGGGTCTCCCAGCCCTCCTTGTAATTAAGAAGTTCATATACTCTTGAGTCAATGTACAGCAAATGAAATGAGTCACATATTGTGTAGTAAATTTGTAAAGTAGCCTTGCCTTACCTGACTCTCTCAAATCTTTCAATGCTTCTTCAAGTTCCTTGGCGTCGGTTTTGTGTTCTTCCAACAACAACAAAAAAAAAACACAAAAACAAATCATTCTTGGGTCCTAACTCAGTAGTGAAATACAAATGCTTGGGATTCGTTTAGGAGTATAAAAATCGAAACTACATTTCATTGCGTCACCTTTTTTAACTGATATGGATTTTGCTTCCATCACCAACAGACAAACGAGGAGCAGAAAACATATTAACGGTGTGCGCATCTTGGAGTCTGAGAAAGAGAGATAAAGAATGTAGGGAAAAACTGAAAGAATATTATAGTGATCCACTGGACACTTAAATTGTGGCAGAAAGTGTTAGGAAACATTTTTTTCTCACTCATCACCGAGACTTAAAGAAATGTGAAAGTAAACTACGGTATGTCATTAGGTTTGTTTTTCTCATTGATCTCCAATTATTTCACTCTGCAGATCATGACTACTACGAAATATTAAATCCTGAATTTATAATAGAAGCTGTCAGTGATATAAAACTGTGTCCTCTTTGAATCCCAAAGATTTTATTTAATAATTAAGGCGTATACGCGGAATGAGAACTTAAGAAATGAAACAACTCTGAATCCTCTAGCTAATGGACACAGCTCTCAAAACAGCCCAAGCCGGTAGCTTTAGATGTGCTCTTCATTTCATTAAAACAATTTTACCTACCAGAGGCGAATGGTTAAATATCTAAGTCTGTGATAGTGTTGCCTTGAAAAACATGAAAGTAATGATATGCATGCCAGAGAAAAAAAAAGATACTTCAATTTAAAACCCCAATTAAAAATCAATAATTTAAATCCTCGATAAGAGCAAACATACCTGTGACACGAGAAATCAAAAACCCAAATTTAATTTTGTGCTAAAATGTCGAAATATGGTCGGGAATTGATCTCAAAAACCTAGTATCCCGTTAGCTTCTGGTTTTCACCGCATGAGGGTAAACTATAACTCTATTTTTGGACAAAAACCCCACCCGCAAGTTTCATTGTAGAACTGGGTTGTTTAATTGTATCCATGCTTACCTTGTAAATGAAAAATCTTAGCGAAATTTGAAAACATAGACCTCAAATCTCAAGCTTAGCATCGCTGCACTAGGCTTCGTGGATGGAAAAGTTTTCGATGAGAGTTGTTGTCCTTTTGTATGCCAAGTAAGAAACGCTTCTAACTTCATGTCGGCAAAGAATTGATCGTGATCCAGTTTATTTGCTATCGTCAAAAGAGCACCGGCAATGTTTATCAATAATTCATTGCTTAGCCTCTCTCTACTAATTTTTCGAAGAAAGACTCTCTCTAGTTGTATGAAACAGGACCCTTGCTCACTGAAAGTCATGGGCGATTCAAGATTTTTTCGGAGTTCACGAGTTTTTAGGCTAGATCCGTAAAATCGGGCAAACGGAAAATTCCGCGTCAAGCTTAGTGTTCAAAGAATTTACCTGTTGATCGCCATACAGAGAAAAGGGGTCAATCTATGTTAAACTTAAAAAAAAAATTCTGCAGTTTAAATCAATTGCGTTTTTCGACTCAAACCGCGTTTTACAGGATTAACACCAATAAACACAGACTATTTCTGAGATGCACATTTTGGAATTACACAAATTTATCATTGTGATTCTACGCCCAGCCGGTGCGCGAGTTCCCACCCTGATTCCAACCGTGGCCAATATATTAAAAAATCAAGATAACTAGAATTTTTACAATTGCCTCTATCCAACGCTTGGATGTTCCTCGTCCTCGGCGACAACCGAAAAGGGTACCTGAAGATTGAAGCAGGCTTGAAAATTTAACGAAAAGACGAGGAAAATGGCTCCAAGGACTTTGTACACCGCTCGAAGCCGACGTTTCCTAACTCCTGTAGGATTTCGTCTTTGTTATGCAGGAATGTTTTTCCACTCCCGTGTTTGCCAAATCCACATATAGGCTTTAATAAAGTGTGGTTAATGCTTAACAAGCTCAAGTCCTCTATTTACACAAAAGGGTTTACCTTTAAAAGTACTTCAATAGATGTGAATTCCTCACTGGAGGAGCTGACATTTCTTCTTCTGCATTCATTCTCTACCAAAGTGCCCCAATTTCCCTGCATTCATCTCAATTTTTGTCCTGCGTGAAAATGTGACCGAGGTGAATTACCCTGATCTACATGTTCAACTATTCGGTGCGACGGTGTGTCCATTTTCATGCTAATTTTTCTGTCTCGTAAAGCAAACATTCTCCCAGAAGAGCTTTCTCTTAACAATTCAACTTCTGCTATTGCTTAGGTCACAAGTATTACCAAATCCCGGATGCAACCTTCCAACTTGACATTTTTGCTTCACAACATGACAGCTACGACAAATACCTATGAAGTACTAAGGTAAATTTCATCGAGAGAAATTGAAAGATCCAGCAGAACGATCATTGCCATGAGTCATTTTTGAACTTTTTAACTGACCATTGCTCTCCTTTAAGTATCTCGTAAATTTTTACAAAGTGCTAAATAATGCGGCAGTAAATAGTTTAAGAGCGGGGCCGGGGTTTATTGTTCTAGACTCGATTCAGCCGAGGCCTTTTACTCCAGTGAGTTACCGAGACAGGATTTCTCCCTTCAATATCAAGCAGACTAGTGAAGAGAATGAAGAAAAATTTAAGATAGTGGAGTATTGGTTGATCCAATACCAACTTCTCCAAACGAACATCATAAGATTTGTATAGCAGACAGTAAGGAGAACTGACTAATAAGATCTTGAGAGTTAAAGGCTTTATAAACGGCCCTCGACCAAGGATCTGGCCACCAACATTAAAAGTATTACCATAGACAGTCTACTCCTTATCGCTATTATCAAGAACACGAGCAAATGATGTCCTCATTTTTTACAGTGTGAATTTTAATGAAAAATCGTACTGATAACATGATGCTATTTATTTCAAGAAATACGGTGCACTAGCTGAAGTTTATTTTGCGACCTGATATAACTTTTGCTCATTTGCATGATGGTCTGCTGTTCATTTATCTCCCAAACACAGAAAATTAAAGGAGAACAATGTCAATGTTTCCGAACATCGCGGTTTGTATCTTCAGCCTCGTCGAACATTTAAGCGTCAGTACTCGTCTGGGTTTATTGGTGGCCCACCACCGCTCCCGTTCGGATTATCTCCTAAGGAAGAGAGAGAGAGAGAGAAAAGAATATATTTAATTTAGGTCATGTAGTCGATCAGAGCTTGACTCTCGGACAGTCCTTAGTGAGGAAGGATTTAAGCAAGTGTCTTCGTATCGTATGAGATTCAGGAAATAGTGCGAGGGAATACGTGAATAGCAAGAGATTAGATGCGATCGTAAAATTTGATGGAAAGTTGAAAATGTTATCAAAAACTGTAATAAAAAAAGTAGTCAAATGAAAACGGATATTGGGGACTTGCACGCGGCGAGTGCACAAAGCTGAAAAGAGGGTGAGAAGCGCAAGTTCTGTTGAATATACTTTAGGACGTTCGAGAGTGAACAAGAAGCTCTAGTCTCGTCACAAATTCTTATTTGGCTGCCTTTATTTGCGATAACAGCACCCTCCTTTTTCCTTTTCTTTCTTTGCACTTCTTTTTTCGCCAAGACACTTTTCTCACCTGAAACTATCTGATAAACAAAGTTCACATGAGCCACTCCAGCGCAAGGTTTGTCATTGACTTTGTCACATCCGGCCTTGTAATCCGTATCAACACATTTGTTGCTTACACCGTAAATGTTGAGCCGCTGGGCTGCGTCTGCGCTACTCCAGCACTCTCCGTAAAACTGAATCCCAAAGAAAGAATAACCCTTGTTGGCTGCAGCCGTAGCGCATCGACAAACAAGACTAAATAGATATTGGAACAAACAGATGGAAACTCGTTAGAATTTTGTAAATCACGTTTTAATGTGAATCTAAGGTTAGCGAGGGTTAAGCCTAGAGGCCCATGTCTGATTTATGTCGCTTATAATCTCTTGGTAGCATCAAGTGACTACGCGTTTTGTTGCCCCCACCCACCCCACCCCACCCACCCAGATAGGTACCAGTCCCCCTCTCTGCAATAGATCGAGTTTATTTACAGTTTGTCGGTGCCTGATTAATTCACTGAGTGCAAAGAAGAATTGGGACAGTAAAAAGTGTCACCTAGTCAGGTATAAGCCATTACTTACTCGGGAAGATAAGAGTCCCAACTTCCCCAGTTTATCCTCTGACCGCTGAACCCTTTTCCTTCGTATCGATCTTGAAACAATAGTTCGCCCATTGCCCTCGATGATGGGTTTCTCTTGTCATTAAAGCAGCCGGCCTTGATGTGATTTACTGAGCAAGAATAATCTGAACGATCGGAAATGCTAGAAGTTAGAGTTTGTTTCTAGACATAATAATTAAACGTCCCCACCACAATTAAATCGGGTAGAAGCAAACTACTTCAGGAAAGGGCAGTAGAGCTCTACGAAAATCAGAACATAAACCACTTTTCAAAAGAAACCATCTGGACGCAATTAAAGTTTAGCTCGACATATTAGATAAAATGAAGTAAGATAAAGTTGCATCAGCCTACGGTAATAATAATAATAATAATAATAATAATAATTTAATATTCATATTGCGCAAAATTAACATGTGGATATGATCAAATGCGCATCACATCACTTTTCGAGGGACTTTGGACGGTAACTCTTCAGTGGATCGAAATGTCACTTCAAGAAACAGCTTGCAGCTGTATTCCTAACCTCCTCAGAAGATGATTAGTTTGCAGGCTGGTTACTTATTCACATTTGAAAAATTTGCCATGCACGCAAAATATCTTACGTACAGAAATCCTATCACAATCGATCAGTACCTGATAGAAGTGGTTTTGCACGAGGGAAGTCTTTTAAGCCTATAAAGATCAAATATGACGTTACTACATTTCACATAGGTTATTTCCTTACCCAACTGTTACCAGAAACTAAACCTGTGTCGGGTCAGTCAGTGCGCATCAAGAGGGGGCATGAGGGAGGGTAGGGGGGGGAAGGCTGAGCTATTTACGTCTAAAGAGATCCCCTCCTTCAAACGCAAGTCACGCGGGCTAGTTCAGAACTGGCATCTCTTAAGCAAAATAACAACTCTAGTACTTAGATGTAAGTCAAAGTACTGCCGTGAATTTCCCTACCGATATCATGAATTGTGGATATCTCCTCTATGTGTCCACCATAAACGCCAGAAATTTCAACAAGCCATAGACACACGAATATGCACACAGGTATATGTCTATCCATGGAGGGTTCAATATATACTAAAGAAAAAAAGAAAAAGAAAACGTTGCAGTAAAAAGAGCCTTGACTAGCCCAAGGCAAATTTCAACTCTTTAACTCCTTGGACTGATTAGCTTGTAATTTCTCCTTACGATATAACCCTTGAATCAAGACGTCAAGGTCACGAGAATAGACAAAAGGATCCCCAACTTAAAAAACTCTAGATAGTAAAGTCTCCTTGTCAGCACCTTAAGGAAAATGGACAGAGAACAGTATGGAGAATATGCAAACCGATCGCAGGGTGTAAAGGGTTAACAGACACCTATAATGTAATAAAGGTGGGTGGAAACATTCCAAAGATTAACCGGAAAAAATATCATTTGGCTTTCTCGTCAGTTTTCCGTCCGTTGTATAATGCCCATGCGAGGCTGAAAAAACCCACGTGAAAAATCGTACATCAGCTCTTCTTAAGGGCTGACCACGACTTTTTTTTTTACTTCGTTCTGGGTTTATTGCTGTTGGTAATTACGACCAAAAATATTTCAAGCCAATCAAGGCGACATAAGAATGCAAAATCGTGATTTACATTTAAAAGCAGCCGTACCTTTTAAATGTCTACAAGAAAAGCAAACAAAGCCGTAATTAAAGTGTGGAGAACTGGCTCTTTAAAATAATCAGTTGGCACATTGTAGTCTTGAAAATTTCCTTGAATTTAGCTCGACTAAACAAATTTTCGAGGTCGAAAAAATAGAAGCAAGCGGGTCTAGCAGGTATGCTAGTTCCTTGGTTATCAAAAACATTCTCTTTGTCACATAATAAACAGGGTTGCTAAGGATCTTAAGCATTTCAATTTGCCTGAAAGGATTTGTACATACCTAGGATCTTTCAAACGAAATTCCTTTTCTTCCCCTCTGATTCCACCCAACTAGTGCAATTATCGGTTCTCTTCAAACCTCATTTACCTCGCAAAACTTTCCACCAGGTGTAAGGGATCTGTATACTTCAGTTCCCGAATCTAAAATGGCATTAAAATGCAGGCATTATGAAGTAATCCGGATGCGGACGAAAACAGACACCGCCTTTGTTGCTATTAAACTTTAATCCAAATTCTGACAGGTTGACACAAATGATAGAGAGTGGATCGCAGAAACTAAGCTTCCTCCACTCTTCATGGAGCATTTGAGTGACTTTTATTTGTTTGTTTGCGCGAATTTACGTAATCAAATCCAGTAAGTCCAGGACACCTCTCCGTCATATATTCTAGAAACGTCACGAGTTAGGATATACGGAAGGTCTTCTCTCTTGATGTTTCTAATGTTATCGAAATCTAGGAAACAGCGATTGAGAAAATTGATTCGCATTACACGACAAAAATAGAATCGTATTAAGTCAGTCTGTCTTGTTTGCAATTCCTTCGATTTAAAATTTTATCACACCAATTATTGCTTATTATTTCAAATTCTACCCTTGCAACACCTTTTGCTCTTTTTTTGCATTTGCATAAGAAATTAAAATTTTCCCTTCTTTGGCCTAGGTAACGCGTCTTTAGCAAAGAAAGAGTGGGGTGGGGGAGAGCAATAGTTTTTAACGTATGATTCAAAGTCTCCGTGAGAGTTAAAAGAACTGTGGATGCAAAAAATTATATGCCCTCTCATCTCCTAACCAAAGTCAATCAAGCCTACATTCGCTAGCTTTATATATAATTATTACTCAGTAACCTTGTGAGGTCTCAATTGCGGTGAAAAACTGGTGACGAGTTGGTAAACAAGATGGCGGTCTCAATGGTTCTGTTCGTGTTCGTGTATGTATTTGTCATGAGAATTCTTTACAAATCGTCCGGATTTCTGGCTGACTGGGTAAAAACTATTGAATTAAATTGAGTTTTGTTCGTGTGTTTTTAGCATACTATGCATAATTGTTAAACCTCCGTAGGATCAGCTTTTCTCTGAAAATTTAAGGCATGTGTGTCTATTATTTAGGACATTTTAATAACTATCAAGGGCTGTTAATCGGTTTTCCTGTCGGAGGTATTGGAGGAGAATGCAATGAGCTAGTTTTAGATTCTGTGAAATTAAATTGCATTGAATTCCATAGCGATGAAAAAATGCAAGTTAAAAAGGAAAAGAATAGTAGATGATGTTGAGAATATAATCATCAGGGGGAAGTAAAAACGCTTTCGATCAATTTGTGATAAAACTGATATTAATTGTTAAGCATCACTTTTGTAAAATCTTAAGCAAGTGGAGAAAGGGTCGATTTGTTACGTCCTGATTGTTATTGTTATTACAAACCAATTTTGTAGCACTTCGCATTTATTAAATTGGCTGGGTCAGCCTCAATCATATTCTTTAATTTGTAGTTAGTTTCACTTTCAATGTAATTATGCATCAATTTTTTTTTTTTCCCTAAACAGTTGCCAAGACTTTTGATGAGTAAACAACAGAATAAGAGTCACGTGAAAGACACAATCACGGAACTGAAGAATGAGCAAATTAAGATAAATGCTCAGGTAAAGTGGAGGTTATTTACAATAAATCAGTTTTCAAATCTTGTGTTGAACATCAGACTAAAACCACAATAAAAGAATGTGCAATATGATAGCCAGCAATACCTGTAATTTATTATCCAACTGTGCTTCATAGAATACTAATAACACCCAAAACGAGTACAAATATCTCACAGTATTTGTGCTCTGGTGAACCAGGTAGAGAGATTTTCTCGCATTGCGCAAGCAATGAATGGGACTCAAGTTACAAAAAAATATGGTGGACACTTTAAATTACTCCTCCAAAGGAAAAGAGCATGAACTTAATTATGTCCATGCAGCTTTGGAGTATAACGGCTATCCATCTAAGTTTATCAGAAACAAACAGGCTAGAAAAAATCAATCCTCAACAACAAATGTATCCCCAGAGGAACTTGTTTGAATGTTTTTCAAGATGGTTGAACTGACTGAGTCACGCAAATCTTTCACTTCTCTTCCTTACATCAAAGGAGTAACTGAACCTTTGACAGGTGTCCTCAAAAAACATGATGTCACAGTTGTAAACAAACCATTTACCACTCTACAACAAGAGTTCCCAGCTCCGAAATTCCGACCTTCGATGGAATTGCAGACCAATGTTGTGTATTAAATTCCCTGCACAAATTGTTCGTGGTGTTATATTGGGGAAACCAGTAGAGCTTTTAATACCCGAAAAAAAGAACATTTGAGAAATATCAAAACTGCGGCCAAAGGTTCTAGAACTGCTAATCACACCTGGTCCAACAACCACGCCGTTGATTTTGAAAACGTGTCAATTATTGACAAAGGCACTTTTAGAACCAGAAAAACATTAGAAGCGTGGCATACCAGAGTGACACCTAACGCAGATAACAATTCTTGCCTGTTACCTGGACAATACAACATTCTTTTTTAACAAATATTCATAATCATTTACATTTTCATTATTTCGCAGTTCATGTCTTCATTTAAATTCTCTCATCGCTTTCTTATCATTCATTTTACCCATCGAAGACTGCAGTTTGGGCAATCGAAAGCTCGTAGTTTTTAATCATTTTAGCCAGAGATCGTTTTTAAATTTCAATTAAATTATTTAATTCACCCGCACTAAAATAACAATTTGGTGTGTTGGATAATAAATCTCTTAATAAACATTTTGTTGTGTAGTAATAAACATTTTGCTGAGTATTTTCACTTTCTGTTTGCATTTTGACTCAGCTACAGGCTTGTCAAAATACGGCACAACTCGTAAAAGTACTCAGTGATACTACACAACAAAATGTTTGATAAGATATATGACTTGTATTCTGTGGGCCCACACTCTTATAAGTACACTTCCTGGAATAAACACTCATCTCCCCAGGCCATAATTTCAAAAAAGGACTCCCTCAAATAACCACCAAACCCTCTCCTTCCTCACTTTCCTCACTTCGTTTATTTAATAGTATGGATACAAGGAAGTCCTTTTTCTCTTGCCACTTCATTTGTGAATTTGTGACTTTTTAAGCTTCAATTACAGCAGAATTGGTATAGGAGAATAGTTTCTTTTACATTCTAGTTACTTCTATCTACAGGTGCTTTGTTATTTGTTCTTTTGATTTCTGTCCTATTGGCTCTCCCCACCCCCCCCCCCGAACTGAAAATTTAAACAAGCGTGGAAGCACTTCTTCAAGAAAGTTTTCTAACCATTTTTTTTTTTCACTGCATTACCGCAGTAGGGTAGGACTAGAACGGAACCTATCCGAACCATGCTAGTAGTCCACCCAATAAATCCCACCCATCCCACCCCAGGGGAGGACATCCATCACACAGTAATCTCGCGTGTGGGAAATTAATTTCTCCTACCCCTAACCCTGTAGGAGACGGGACAACCATTTATTCATCCCTATCCGAGAAGACTAGAATATCTAACCATTTCTTGGTATTATAGAAAGGTAGCATATTCTTCTCGACAATTATTTTAAGACCTTGAGTGTTGGTCCGGCTGGGGCTTGAACCCTTGACTTCCCGCACAACAGTCCAGCACTCTATCAATTGAGCTAACTGGGCGACAGTTAAAAGATAATTCTATAGGAGGAAAAGACAGTATATTAGAAGCCAACTTTTCCTAGTCAACATCAATTTTTTTTTTTTCAGGATGAGTTTGCTCAATACATGCGCCTTGATAGAAAAATTAAGAAATTGACTGAGGAGCTGTCACAAACAGGTACTCTATGATCACTGATTGATGATGCTGCAGTTGTAAATGGGGACAAAGTGTGAGGTTTACCCTCTGAAATTATGAACATTGCTTGAACTCCTTGACTCTCAGAATTTATTAACATCTAATATTGATACATTATCCAGCAAACAGTTAATGAGAATAATCAAACCTATCTGGCAGAGGTTTTTGAAACCTCATTCTTGCAACTAATTTACAAAGAAATGTGTTGCAGGTAGAGGGGAGAATTTTAATCATTAAATCAATCTTAGGAGTTAAAGGGTAACTAAGCATTTTTGAAGTGATAATTAAGGTCATTCATCTTTCATCCTTTAGGTATTGGTTATTTATAGCGGGGCTCCCACATGCGCTTCAAGGTTAGCTCAATGGATAGAGCGCTGGACTGTTGTGTGGGAGGTCGAGGGTTTGAGCCCCGGCCGGACCAAGACTCAGGGTCTTAAAATAATTGAGAAGAATTTGCTGCCTTTCTATAACATCAACAATTGGTTAGATATTCTAGTCTTCTCGGATAGGGACGAATAAATGGAGGTCCCGTCTCCTGCAGGGTTGGGGTAGGAGACATTAATTTCCCACACACGAGATTACTGTGTGATGGATGTCCTCCCCTGGCGTGGGTTGGGTGGGTTTATTAGAGGGCCATATGTTAAAAAACTCTTTACTGGATTAATCATGTATCTACCCTCTCGAAATAAAGAACAAAGAACATTGCCCCATACCCATGGAATATGGTCAACCTCTTTTCATTTGGTTGTCACGTGACTGATCGAGCGTACATACTTATGTACGTGCCTTCAGATTGCATGGGTAGGGTAGGGGAGACTATCAAAACGAAGGGAGGGGTGTCTCAGGTGAATCTTGGCAAATGCACATCTTATATGTTATCATATATTACAAACTTGGGAGCTCTGCTTTTAGGCTTGGCTAAATCTATATATTCTTACATTAGAACTTGAATTTGGAAGTAAACGTGGGGCTCACTCTTTAAATATTTTTAGAAAACCCAGCTCCTTGAATATTTAGAATAATTCCTTCTCATGCATATTTGACAAATTCCATTTTCATTATTCTATCTTACCCTACTCAGGCTATTCTTTTGTGTCAGATTTTGTTCAAAATGAAGTTAGGATGAAATGATCTGAAACTTAATATTTTATCTATTTTTGATCTGTTGCAAATGAATTATCATAATGATAACTTTTAAAACAAGAAAAGATTCAAAATCAACTTGGTTTGAAATCATTTTAACCTGAATTTCATTTTAACCTGAAGTTCATTCTAACCTGTGGGAGATGTTGTGGTTTTATGTTTAGTGCATTGGACTTAGGGCTGGGTTGTTCAAAGCTGAGTTACTTAAGATATTCCAGTTTTAGTGTGAAATCTGATTTCAGATCTGAAATTTTTAAAGGAAAAATCAATATGTTTCTTCTTGTCTACAATTTGATGATCCAATATGCCTTAAAAAGACTGAAGAAATTATATGTCTTAAAAAGGCTCTTAAAGAAAGGAATATTAAGAAACTCTGCAGTAATAAGCCTTTAAACAAACAGGCATAGGTTCAGTGAGAGGTTGGGTTTAAGACCTGGTTGGGTCAATGTGTTGTGTTGTTGGGATGAGACACCTTGTCACAGTGCCTCTTTCCACCCATGGGTACTGGTCAGCTGGATGGGTCATGGTCCAGGTACAGACTCTTTCATCTTACTGAACCCTTTATCTTTATCAGTAACACATTCCAGGAAGATGCAATCCATGTGATGGAATGTTGTATCGAGAAGATCAGGCACAGGCTGATCCATGATAGACTCCTTCTCAATGACGATAAGACTGAGTTTATTATTATTGGAACACGCCAGCAACTTAACAAATTACAGGCTATGAATATTAAAGTAGGTGGTTCAGAGATGAAATCTAGCCACCAAGTTAAGAACCTTGGGAGCTGGCTTGATCCAAACCTGAATATGCGCCACCATATTACTAATGTATGTAAGGTGGGTATTTTCTACTTGCATAATATTAGACGTATTAAGAAGTATTTATCGAGAGACAGCTTACTCACTCTGGTACACTCATTCATCACGAGTAGGTTAGATTACTGTAATGCTTTATTGTATGGCCTTCCCAAAGAGCAAATAGCTAAGTTACAACGCGTGCAAAATTCTGCCACCAGACTAATTATGGATATTGGGAAGTATTCTCACATTACTCCAGTACTCTATGAGTTACACTGGTTACCAGTACTAGTGCGTATACATTTTAAGATCCTATTATTAACTTTTAAAACCATCCATGGCCTCGCACCGGCATATATTAGCAATCTTTTAGTTATCAAACGCAAGTCCTTGTACAATCTTAGATCTAACTCAGGTATTTTATTAGAGCCACCTAGAGGTAAAATGCTGGCAACCCTGGGTAAATGTGCATTTCAGGCAGCTGCACTGCATCTATGGAATGAGCTACCATTGCAATTATGCAATATTTGATCTGTAGAAATTTTAAGAATTCAATTAAGACTTTTCTTTTTAGGCAATCCTTTCTATAGTGGTTAAGTTATGAATTTTATATAGCCAATTTAACTGTAATACATAATTATTTTTGAATTAGTTGAGATTTTAATATTTAGAGATATCAACTGTAAAGCGCTATTGATCTGTCATTGTAAATAGTGCTATATAAGAAATACATTATTATTATTATTATCTCCTAAGATCTGATTGAGAATTCTCCCCTCTAGCTGTTACACATTTCCTTGTAAATTAGTTATGAAAATTGAGTGCTAGATCAGATAAGAACTTCTCCCTGATGAGTTTGAGTATTCTCACTAGCTACCTGTTTGCTAGATAATGTATGGATATGATAGGGAGAAGTTTCATGTTAATCACTTCTGGGAGTTAAAGGGTTAATTAACCTGCGATGCCTTTATACACAGCCTTTGTACACAGGTGAACTAAATATGAATTCACCATTTTGATACTTGTGATTTACTCACTTGTAAGCTCTGACTACAAAGAAATAGTAACTACATTGTGATGTGTACATTTTCATTGCACATCAAATGAACTGGGTCACAGGAATATACTGTACAATATTATGGAATTACTTTTCTTGAATCCTGAATTTGTTTTTATTTTGCAATGTGTGAAACATTTTTTTTTATTTAGTGAAACAGAGAAGTGAGAAGATATTGCAAATAAGAAAAATTTTAACAGTAATATTCATGGGACTACTGGTAAGTGTGATCTACTTAGTATCTGCTATTGTAATTTCACTGTCAAACCTTTCCACTTCCAGAAGTGGCTAGGAAGTAATAGGGTTGAAGACCAATTTGCCTTTAAAACATGCAAAGGGACCCTTAGACCATTGGTTTTGGTCTTTGAGGCATGAGGCAGATGTGACATCAAAGCATAGATTTAACAATGCAACATATAGTCGTAACAGAAAATTACACAACAGGCACAAAATAGTCGTAACAGAAAATTACACATTTCTTGTACACATTTAGTCATAACAGAAAATTACACAACAGGCACAAAATAGACTAAGTTTTCTACCCTGTTAGGATACATGTACCTCAGGTTGTTTTATAGTGCTTTAATTTTTACTTGTGGATACACAAAAGATAGGAATGAGTAATGTGGGGATTTGATGTGGAAACTCTGTGGGGTTAGCTCAGCCTTAGAGTCTGGATAGAGCTTGCTTCTTAACAAAGGCCAATTGTTAAATCCAGCAGATCAATTGGCAAGGACCTTTGTAGAGATAATGGCTAAATTCTGTTTCTTGGAATACAGAATCATTGGCTTTCAGTAAAAGCACTACATAATTCTAATCAAATTCTGTACAGTATATCCTTAAGTTCACTAGTGTCACTTTGATTCTTCTTGAAGGGCATTTGTCATATAACATTTCTGATGCTGTACAGAAAGGAGCCAGTGGTGTTGTTACCTGTGGAGTGGTTCTATCCACTTAACACTATTTTAGCATTCCCTACTGGAATACCTGGTGAGCTACAGTATGAAATGATATCAAAGCAAACTGCAACTGACCAAATTTTCCTTTAATTAAGAAAAATGATAGCTTTACAATGCGCATATTCGACTGCAGATTATTGTGTTGTGTTCCTTAGCAAGAGTGTGTGTCTCCATTAAGGAGTATAACAGTTACTCCAGTGGGTGACAGCAAACTGTTATCTCTTCAACTACTGGGAGTGACTGGCATTTAATTTCTCCAAACATTATCACTGGTGAATCAAACAGTAGGGTCACAAGAATAGGGGAAATGATTAATATTTGATTGAAACCTTGATTGTGAAACAAATTCTTCTCCTTGTCAGTCCATAGGAGAGGTGTAAAGAACAGTAAGGGGAATATGCATGCTGATATTAGAGTGTAAGGGGACCAGGTTGAAAAAAACTTGAGGAAATGGTTAGGATTGATGGGGTGCAGTTAACAAGAAGTGTTTAGTTGATCAATTTTCATTGACAAACTCCTGATTTGGTAATTGGGTAAAATTACACTTGGGTTGTTCCTTTAGTTTAATTACTGTACCAAATTATTAACCTTTTCTTTGTCATTGATCCTGATAATGATGACAGTAATGTCAATGTTTCTCTTGCTTCAGGGGCTGTTGGACTTCCATGCTGGATAGTTACATCAAATAAAATCATCTCAACTGTACTATTTTGAGATTAGCGAAGACATAACTATACTAAAGGTGGTAAGAGGCAGTAAAAACTGAGACTGAAAAGATGTCAGTTCTGCTTTGCAGCCCAGCCCTTGCTGTGGTCTGATTGGAAGAATACATAACCTGCCTTCATGATGCTTAACGTTGGAGAAACTGCAGTGAGAGCTAGAACACCATGGTCTAATTACTTTCAAGTAATGGATGAACCCAGATTTGAGGGGGTGGGGGTGGGGTGGGGAGGGACTTCATTTACTATCCTGATGTAAGAGTGTCCCCACAAGATAACTGAAACTATCATTGAAATGTGTCCATCACTGAATAATGACAACAGTGCACCCTTAGCTGTACGTGGTGCTGAAGTGAGAAAGTCAGTCATACATGTTGTGCGGGCAAACAAAGGGCCATTCTGAAATGACTGTAAGATGTTTATTGTCTTCTGTAATATTCAGAAACAATAAGTAGCGCCAAGAAAAATTGTAATCATGTGCTAATTCTACATAACATTCGAAGCGATCCTAAAGAAATCGCCAGGCGTTACACTCACTCAACGGGACAATAGAGCTTTTTTTTCTTGCGTAGGAGGCAGTAGCCATGAAAAGCCCAACTTCAAACTTGTAATATTATTTGAAAAATTATTAAAACGAGGTAAAAAACACTCAGCATTTGACAAGACAAAACAAAGTTATGTATCCTTGTCGTTGTGTTTCTTGTTCAGAAGGTTCAGTGGACGATTTTAAGAAGGCAAAACCGCGCCAGAAAACGCTCATCGTGAAGAATATTCTTAAACAAAATCCCTTTTGAGTGGAGCACCTAAAAGTTGGTGGATGGGGAGGGGGGGGGGGGTGTTGTAACCGGGATGATACGACACGGAAAGAGCCATCAAGCGTTTGTTTGACTTGCGGAGCTGTTTGGATATTGTGAACGCACTAGAAGTACACTTTGACATATTATCAGCCACAAATGCCAAAGGCTCATCGAGTCTACGTCTGCCAGGTGAAGCTACAAAAAGAGAGACTCATTTGATGAGAAAATATTTTTATTGGTGAGATTTACGTCTTCGATAAAAACGCGACATCCTTCGAGTTTAGCCTCAATAACAAACGATACTTAAGAAAATTAATGGAAGTTCTTGCAAATGGACAACAAAAAAAATGTCAGATGCTAACTTCTCAAATTGTCCGAAGATCTTGTAGGCGAAAGGTAATGCGTTTCTCAAATAATTGTGTACAATATAATCTAGATTATTTTTTTAAAACTCTTTGTTATAGAATAACTTCCTCAATCTCGTCATCAATATCATCCAGCGCATTATCCACGGCGCGAACATTTTTCTCTGTGCTCTTTCCAATACTTTGCAAATGTTTTCTGCGAGGCAGGAGGGAATCCTCCTGGGATTCCTTGGATCTAGTAACATTTACTTTGTTTTCCCACGGGTAAGATGATGTGTCCTTTTTTACGGATCTGTCTCCAAACAGAGGATTCCCCGTAGGTTTGACTTCCTCGTTTGCAAAAAGATCGTCGTCAAACAAAGAAGCTGGTTTACCACCGTGAGCTCTAGGTCTGCGACCACGTGGGGGGCTTGCCTTTCCTCCAATATCACCGTTTGGTTGGCTAGAAGCTGCTAACTTACTTGACGCTGCTCCAAACGAAGGATTATAATCCCCAAAGATGACACCGTTTTGTTCTTTTTCAGTAGCGTTTTTCTTCCCGGCGCCAAAATTAAGACCGCTATTTTTGCGAGTTGTCTCTTTTTGCGAACCAAATGAAGGATTGTACCCTCCAAAACTCAAATCGTCTTTATTGTCTCTTTTGGTAGCAGCCCTCCTGCCCAGTGTAGGTTTATAAGAACCGAAACTTAGATCGTCCGACTGAGAGTCTTTCGTGTCCGGCTTTTGGGCCTCTGGCTTTACGCCTTCCTGTGCAGCATGCGCAGGGAGTCCATGATGAAGGTTTTCTACAGTTTGTTTGAAATCGTAAGAGAAGCGGCTTTGTCTAGAGCTTGCACTGAGCTTTTTTCGGCCGCTACTAGTATCGGACAGAACATCGTCATCTGGATTTGCCGCGTATAGAGGCTTCGAAGGCTCCTCTTCTGTTTTCACAGGCTTCTCACTCTGAAGGAAAATCGGAAGTTTTTTAGGTTTGTCTTCCACAGGGACACCAGAAGTGCCTCCGGTTGCCGTTACAGCGTCTGGCTTCTCGTTTCCCACATCAATTGCTCGCATGCGAGCCAGCAGCAAATCTTTCTTCCGTCTAATCTCAGCTTCTTCCTCAAACCGTTTTTTATCTTCTTCTTCCTTTTGCTTCCTGGCGCGTTCCTGATCCTCCCGTTGTTTCCTTAATTGTTCCTCCTCTGCTCGCAATCTCTGTGCATGTTCTTCTTCCCTTCGTTTCTCTTCCTCCTCTTTTTTTCTGCGCTCTTCCTCATCCATGCGCCGTCTCTGGTCCGCTTCCTCCTCGCGTCTTCTTCTCTCCTCAGGGTCTCTCATTTTTCTACCTTCGTCTTCCTTCCCATCAACTTGGAAAACCTCATCATGTCTCATCTGTTTAGAAACCACGGGATGTTCATGTTTAACGCTGACTTTTTCAGACTTCTCGTCTGTGTCCCTCCCTTCATCCGTTACAACCGAACCAGAGTCACTCGCCGCATTTGTCAGAAACACATTTGTTCTTTTCTTTTTCGTATCTGGTGTTTTTTCAATGTGAACCGCTGGAGCAGTAACAGCGGGCGCATGAATGTCCTGGCTGCCCGCAGGAAGGGCTGGTAAATCTGGGCCTCTCTTTTTCTTCTGCACAATATGTTGATGATAGATGTTTTTCTCATCCAGTTCTCTTTCTTTTTCCTAGTGACGAGAAAATAAAAGCATAAACTTGAAAACTGAGCAAAATAAACTGTTCAGCTGCAAGACAAGTGGAGCTACGCGACAGCAAACAAACAAACAAAGCATTATCAGTGAACAAACCTAAAAAGTTTTGGATGTTAAGGAAAAACATTCTCCGGGCCAAATTGCTTAAAAATTCTTGCATTCTGCAATTTCGTTGACGAAACATGTTTTGTTGCATCAACTGATCAATTACTATGCCTTGGAAAGAACTTGAGAAACGGGGGAAGATAAATACAATGAATACAGACTAATTCGATCTACATGTATAATCATGGACGCCTCAGAGCAACAACTTCCGTCTTAAAGTCAGGGATCAGTGCCTCCAAGTGGCAAAAGAATCGAAGACAAATGTTCTAACAGATTACAAAGCAGTTATCAACATAACATGTACGTAGCGAGAAATTCTCACTTGAAGAAAGCGACTTCCGTAATTAATTTGCAAGTTGGTTCTCTGCCTAAGTCTTTTCCTTGTATAAATACATCAAATAAGTAAAAATTATTTTTACGAAGATATAAAGCAGTCCTCTATTATACAAAGTCTGCATTGCTGATACAATGAAGCAAATGCTTGACATTTTATTTTCACGAAAAAAAAAATTACTTGTCACAATGCGCTCTCTATCGAAGAGTGAAATTCGGCGGAGAATTTTATCAAACATACAAGCTGACCCTGACCAGAGTGTCCAAAAATGGCGAAAATCCTGCAAACCTTCCTTCGACTAAAAACATGAATGTAAAAGAACCTTAATTACCTTCAGTCTTTCTCGAAGCGAACGAAAATCCTCTTGGACACGTTTTAATTCTTCTTTGGCCTGCTTGTAACGGTCTTTTTGGTCCTTCATCTCTCGTTGTCTTGCCTTGTCTTTGAGTGCGATAGCTTTCTGTAGATCCTAAAAACCGTGAGAACCAAACAGCTGAGTAATACATTTTAATGGCTGAGTTATTAACGATTCACGAGAGCACGATTTTAGGAAGGAAAATTCAATTGATATAATAAACTTTAGGGGGCCGTTAGTCTGTCAAAAGCTTTGTTATGGAGATGCAAAAACTAGTGGGATGAAAGGTGTTTTTTGTTTTATCCAACGCTCATTAAGTTTGAAAAGTTGCTATGTGAATATTTTCCCAAAAACATTCCAGAAGCACTTGGAAAACAAACTTTGCATAAAAGTGTAGCTATTTTTAGGCTACTACTAGTTTGATTATATTTATGAACTTTGAAATTTGTTTTTTTTAACGCACCTGAATACTTTACAGATGCAGTATTACTAAGTGAAGAGTCCTTAATGGCAATTTTTTCCTTTTTTTTATACCAGAGAATCAGGTGTAAGTTGTTCGAAAGTTGGATGACGCTATCCCGGGAAAAATCTCTATGCGTTAGATAGCGCAGAACGTTTTGTTAACACTTATCCGCAGGATAGCGATTTATCAATTGCATAGAGTAATCCGCCATTTGAATAACCGGGCCCAGAACGAAGGAAAAACTAGATCACAAGGAGCTAACGACATCCAGAGTCATAAAACAACATCCTAGGTGATCAAAACAGCCAATCGCCAGAAGAAATCTATCGTGTATCTCACGGGGAACCAATGAGAAACAAAAGCAAAAATAAACCAACTGTCAGTCTAAAGCACGGGAGAGCATGCGTGACCAATCGCAATCAGTTTTATCTGATTGGTTCCGAAGTTAGCGGGAGTTTAAAGACCAACCCAACCAAACAGAGAGAGGCAAAGGAACAAACCAGCACTATCCCCCAATGCATTAAACGATCATCTAAAAAGTGCCTTCACCATTTTCCTGCATTCATATTCCTTTCTCCATCACTTTGACTTGGTTTTACGACACTAAGAAGCACCCTCCATGTACGTTTGTCATTTTCCTTGAGTACACGAAACAAACTTACCAAAATCTTTTTGTCTTTTGTCGCTATTTCGTCCTGGACGTTCTCCAGTTTTTTTGCCAAAGCCGCTCGTTCTTCTAGTTTCCTATCCTGTGATAGCGCACGGAAATTTTTCACTTGATCACGCAGTTTCTGAATCTCAGCATCTCGATCTTTAGACTCTCTTTCTTTCTTGTGCAAAACTTCTTGATTTTTTCTCATTCTCTCCTTCAAAGTTCTCATCTCTGCACTGTGCCTTTGAAGCAAAATGGGCAAACTTGCTTCCTCTTCGTCGATTTTCTTAATTTGCTTTTCTTGTCGATGGCTCACTCTTTTCAGAGATTTATTCTCGTCCTTAAGTTCTTCGACCTCTTGCTGTAGTTCTTCTAAGATATTGTAAAGTCTTGAAACTTTGTGTTTGTTAGCAGATAACACGCGCCTCATCATTGAACTTTCCCCACCCGTGGTTTTGGTAGTCATCTTAGAGCTAGCCGATTGGCTCTTCTTGGGTTTATTTTTGGGTGGGCCTAAAATACAAAAAGAAGAATAATTACGTTCACACCTTAACATCAGTATGCATATTGTCCATACTGTTCTCCAAACATTTCCTTGGGTGATAACAAGGAGAATTTGTTTATCAATCTAGAGGTTCCTTAGCTTGTGATCATTTCCTTAATTCTCATGACCTTGATGTGTGATTCAAGGGTGATATTGTAAGAAAAAATTAGATGTTAGTCACTTTAAGGGCTCTTAAGGTTAAAGGAAATAGAGATGATAACGTTCAACTTAATAAAAAGCATACTATATAAATATAACAAATTATTGGATAAGTTTCGTTTAAGTTGGAGAAAGAAGTACATAAATTTAAAAGGAGGGATTGGTAAAGTTAATAATCTTATTACAAAAGACAATATTGATTAAATCTTCTGTATCGCATTACACATCCCGTTTTCTGCAGAAAAACCTCTCTATCTTGGGATGCAACACTTACTTCTATAGATTAATTATCAACAAATGAGTAATGCTATGGCAATCTTGTTAATGCCTGGTATTTTTTGAATACTAATCCTCCTTAATTCTGTAATTGACCTATTAGCAAAACAGAGGAACAAAAATAAACACAGGTGGAAGGTATCCATGATTTCTAAAATACTGCACTCTTCTTTGAACAGTAGGCCTTGAAATTAAGCTAGTCTGTTAGCATTCATTTTGGAGAATAAAGTCAAAGCTACTTTACTATTTCAGTTTAAAATTTGGAACTAATCAAGCTTCATATTTGGTTTAAAATTTAAATCTAAATCTGTCTGTCAGTCTTTTTTACAGTTTTCTCGGAATTTCAGCTTCCTTTGTGCAACTCAATGTTCATGAAAAACATTACCCTTTGAATAAATATCTTGCAAAAGTCTCAGAATTACCATTCACTTAGCTCATGTAATTAGCAATAACATAGACCCCTGAAGCCCTTAAAAAATCAATTTCATGGTCTCAATAACAAAAACTGCATGGGAGGTTGTTTTAAACATACATACAGCTCATATATGGTGCATAATTGCATGGTATAAATTTTTATTCACATCATGGTACAGTAAAAGTGGCTAAGACCCATTGAATAAAAACAAAATTAATCATTAGGAAAAAAATACATACATATGAGAGCTATTTTAAGGTAAAAATGCAACCTCAACAACTATTATGTTCTCAAGGAGGAAAGTCATGACACCTTAGACAAATTCAATTTATTATTTGTAACAGGTGACAAGTCAGCCAGTTTCTGAACATGATATATCTCATTTTCCAAATAAAAATGATAAACCTCAAAATCAACCTGAAGTTCATCCACATTTACTCTTTTAAATCTTCTCCTGTTAATTGATGCATTATGTCAATTTCTCAAGCTCCAATCTCAAAACTACATGTACCTAATATGATATGACCAGTCGCCCAAACTGGGCTAACGGAAAAACTCTTGGATTGATCGTTTTCACTGTCACGCATCAAGAGAAGGAATTCAGTGGATAACATTCAGAAGTTGCAATGTTATAGAAGATAGGTTAAGGAAGCACTTCTCCAAATGTTATGTCTCTTTGTTTTCCCAAACTTAAGAATTATTCATCGAAATGTTTTGCACAAATTTACAGAGCACAGTATGGAGCTGCCACTTTGGTGGATATCTTTTGTCCACCAACGTGGCAGCCAGAAATAGTGTAAAACACCTGGCCCCGGTTGTTCGAAGGATGGATAACGCTATACACTGGGTAAATCTCTATCCGGTGGATAGCGCAGGACGTTTTGGTAACACTTTTCCACTGGATAGCAATTTATCCGTTGGATAGCGTTATCCGCCCTTTGAACAACCGGAGCCTGGAGCTTACTTTGGCTATCTAACCCATCAATTACCTAAATTAAACCAACAAACATGTATAAAATACTTTTTCAAACACTTAATTTCCTAAAAAGGCTAAAAGTCACCAGATAACTTTATATTTTTCGACAAACACCATCGAAGTTTTTTATCATGCAACCACCATAACTTTGAACTTCAAACTGTACTTGTTTCCAAACCAAGCTTGTTATTGAGCAGAAAATTTGAAAACATATACAAATTTAGGCCTTCTTGTGCTTGATGAGAATAAAAATTTTTGTGGCTCTATATTTTTGAATTTTCAAATTTGATGATGTCACATGAAAATCAGCCGCAATTAAAGGGAAAAATCACCTTGATTTTCAACAAGTATTTGCGGTAAGTACTAAGGATAGCTGTATGTTGACACATTGGCAAGAAAAGCACCAGAGGTAATAATTTTCAATCAACATGGCAGTGGTCATTATAGCAAACTAAAAATTGTTTTGAAAATTTGATTAGTGAAACTAAAAACAACATTGCACAAAACAGTTTGGGTAAAAAATATTGGACAAAGACAAGCTCTTACACACAAATATAAAATCTCCTTGTTACAGAAGAAATCATCAAAAATAACTAAACGATGATAATTTTAATGGAAAAAAGATCTTCCAGCCGACCTATGGATGAAATCGCCATTTATAAAAAAAAAAATAAAAGAATTACTGCTGTGGACACTACGAGTTTTTCTCTCCTTTGATGACAATTAAATATTTATATTGTTTTTTAAGCTGTAAAGCAAGGTGCCAGACGTGTTGTAGAAACTATGTACTGAGTACAAACAAACTAAAAAGTTTGCTTTTCGTTCCACTGCAAATTTTTTACCGCCCCTTTTTCTTTGAAAAGTTGTTTCAAGGAGGCTTTTATTGTAGTCACGAACAAATGTGGCCCTTTACTGAGGTCTCGATTTCGAAAACTCGCTACAACCATCTTTAAGACATTGATTTACGTACACTCATCCGGACATCGATCTAATTACGCCGGTACATGAAATTTTATGGTTCCTGCGACTGATCTGATCATTCTGATTTCTAGATCTCTCGTGAATAAGAAGGAATGAAAACAACAAGAAACACTTTCCATAATATTTGAAGACTCGATGGTGTTATGAGGAAAGTCAAAGAAAACTACAGACCTCCAATGACTGAAAACCACATCAAACTTATTTGCCGAAAAAGGCACTAAGTTTACCTCTGTTTGTGCCATATGCACTTCGGTACGAAGCAAAGGAATCTCTCCTTGTAGACGCCTTTTTCGATCGTGATCGCTGTTTTGGAGGTGAATCAGACGGTGATCTCGACGTTGATTGGGCCCTCTCTGATGTTCTTGATTCGCGTCTCGAGGAGTACCTCCGAGATCGTGTTGCATTTTTCGTGGCACTCGGGCTGTCAAAATCATCATCATAACTATCATAGTTGTCAGAATATTCGCCAGACATTTCACGTTTTTCCTGTAGTTCCTCCCTAGCAAGGAGACTTTCCCTCCTGGTCACAGAAATCACTGAAGTTTTCTTAGACCTCACTCGATCCAACGCTCCGAAATCTTTCTCATTATTATAGGACGAATTCAAAGCGATGTTGGACAGAAGCGGTGGATTTTCGAATTCTAGAGTCATAACAGGACTCTAGAGTTCCGTTTGTAGTATTTTAAGGACAAATGATGCTTCGATCGATCCACAGCTATCTCGTGGAAAATTACTGTTACTATGTGAGTCGTTAGCAGTGCTGCACAAACATGGCGGCAGTCTAATGTTTTGGGTCCGTGACGTCAGGTTGCCAAAACACCGCGTAGTCACGGAAACGGAAAAAACTAGACTCATGCCCAGGCTTCCGCTCGGTTTTAAACTGACAGCGCTCAACGGCTACAGTCGCTTGACCTGTCTTGTGTTATTTTCCTTATAAATTGTTTGTTTTAGCATTCTTCCTTCCCTTTTTTAGATTGATCTGACTTGAAACAAAATCCCTGTGTAATTTGCTTCAGTCCAAAGAAGTATGCTTTTATCGTGTTGTTTTGTCTTCAGTTTATTTTCATTCAAATATTGTTGTTTTCTTTTTTGTGCGTGATTACTTTCATTTTCCTTCGCTTTTTGACCTAACGTAGAAAATCTATATTTAAGTATTTTTCGCAAGCTCACTATCATCTATCATTACCATTATTATTATCATTATTATCATCGTTATCATTATTAGGACCTTAAGCAAACCACGACGGCGACGGTAACGAGGACGTGGGAAAACAAAAGATCTAATGGGCTGAACAATAGCTCAGCACGTGCGTTTTAAAACTTTGTACATTTCTCAGTCGTCCTCTGCAAAACAACAACGTGAAATCATCAAAATCTGCGTCGTCTGCAAATGAAAACCGCGACGGCAAATTATTTTAATTTCCACTTGGAGCTCAAAGATGCTGAAAAACATAATGCTGAAGTTGAGGTGTGGCGCCGTAAGAGACGGTAAACACATGTAGCCATTTTAAAATTTCTAACGTAAAATAGATTTTCATTTTTTAATCGACGTCTTCCTTGGCGTCGCCATCCCGAATGCTTAAGGTCCCTATTATTTTAACCGACGCCTTCATGCGCCAGGCATAAAGGAGGAACAAATCGTGGCTTACAGTACTTTTTGCAGACATGGGAGAAGTGGCACAGGGAGTTGTTTTTTTCTTCACACAAAGCTTATATCAAATTTACACTCAAAACTAAACTTCGACGCTAATAATTCTTTTACACTCTGGAAACAGAGGAATAACCACAAATAATAGTCTTACATAATAGTCTAAGAAGATCAAACACCTCCCCTTACCATGTCGCCGTGGACGCATAGAAGGAAGCTGCGACTTCTTTCCGTAAATTACAGCTGGTGGATAATTGACGGTTGTCATTACATCAACCAAAGATGTTTGCCTGGAGCACTGACTTGTTGACAAAGTACTGCATGGAGACTGGACCGTACTTACTGGCCGTGTGCTTGTAGAGGAGGCTCGTTCGGTCTCCGCACCAGTCCACCGGCTGCTAACTCTGTCACTGCGCTCGCTTTCTGGAGGTTTTGTACTTGATTTACCGTCGCCCCTGCTCTCTGTTCGACTTCCAAAGAAGGCAGAATCACTAGTAGGTATTTTGGTGTTATTTTCAATGATAGAATTGTCAAAAGAAACTTGCTTCACTGGTCTTCGTTTTTTGCGAGTTATTTTTCGTTGTCGAGTGTTCAACGCGTCTAAATTATCGCTGCTGTGCGAGCTCTGTCTTGCTAGCTGAGGTCTCCCTTTAGAATGAACATCACCGATTTTCTTTCCTGTTCTTTGTAAAGCAGTCTGCTGATTAAGTACTTTTGTTTTGTTCATATTTGTCTTTCCTTGCTTGGCGTTTCGCATTTTTCTAGTCTTCAATCTTTTGCAAACGTTTTCTTTCACCGAGCAATCAACAAGTTCTGTCACATCTTCCACGTTACTAGTTACATGGCCACGTTCACCAAACCCAGCCCAGTTTTTGATTGACACATCAGATTTCCTACTGTTCGGCGTGGAAGTTAACGCATTCCGTGAGCTGCTGCCCGGTCGGCTCAGCTCTCGGCGATCAAATATCGAGCTCTCCACATCGTCAAACTCGCTTACCACAACAGTCCGAGGCGTTGCCGACCTTCCGCTGACCTGCCTACTACGCGGAGGGGTGTTGTGACCCCTTTCTTCTTCTTTATCTATGGGTGATTCTCCTGCTACAGGATCCTCTTCGCTACCTTCCTGCCTCTCGTCTACTTTCATTTCATCTCCCTCAGTGACCACGTTTCCGGCAGCTTCAGTCTCTTGGTCCTGTCTCTCGCCTTCGTCTTCTTCTTGGCCAGGGTTCTCTAGAGTTGACTCCTCAGCGGAATTGTTGGGCGATTCGGGACTCCCTTCTCTGTCGTCACAGAGAGTAGGGATGCTACTTACGCTGGCGTTCAAGCTGCTGCTGTAGTGAGTCAGCTCGTCCTCACTTTTGTCAGCTTCTTCAGCCTCCTCTTCGTCCTCAGTTTCATCGTCATCTTCATCAACTGAATAGTCATCGTCCTCGTCATCATCCTCACTTACTGGAGAAGATGATCGAGTAGATGTACCTGTTTCATTAGTGTCTTCAGTGTTTTTATCGTCATTTTTAGCGGCAGCCGGAATTACATCGCTTTCGCTATCAACCGAACTAGATTCATCCGAAGATTGATCAGAATTATCATTTTCGTCACCCTCAGCTTTTTGTTCGGTTTCATCCAGTTCCTTCTCAGATTCATCAGCGTTCTCGCTGCCGTGTTCATGGCTTCCCCTCTCCTTTTGAGAAAGTACATCGCCTTCCTCTTCTTCGGACAATGCCTCCTTGTCATTAAGAGCTGAATTATCAGTTTTTGGTTTAGTTTGCACCTCGTTTGAAGCAATGTTGCCAGAAAGCTTATCGTTTTCCTCTTCTTCGGACAATTCTTCCTTTTTAGTTAGACCTGAATTATCAGCTTTTCGATTTCTTTCTACCTCGTTTGCAGCAGTTTCCGGCTGGGAGTTTGTCTTCTTGTCTTCACTCATGTCTTGAGCAATTTTTGTCTTTGAGTCGCCCTCTGATTCCACTTCTGGAAACGTTTCCTTTTCGCAACCTTGCTGATCATCAAGCGAGGCATTTAGCGCTTCTTCCCTGTAAAACTTGATACTCTCACCGTCACCAGCGGAACGAAGGCTTTTTCCACTTTTGGATCTTATTTTGGTATTCTTCAAAGATATTCTATTTGATGTCGTCTCTCTTTGATGTTTCTTCAGATTTTCTTCCGTAAGAGGAACCGGGTGTACTTGAGTTAGCATAATTCATTCAATGGATTGTATTTTGGAAGTGACTACCCGTTTCGAAATCTCTTTCATTTCCCTACATCTCGCTGTTGGACATTTCCATTTTGATGGACACAGGGACTCCACGATGTATCCTATTATAGAAAAGAATAAAGCACAATTTGATAAGAAAATGCAGGGCCGGCATTAAAGTAAAGAATAAAATTCTTCGCTCGCTATATGTAGCTACCCTGATATGCCAAGAGCCGGTTGACTAAAAGAATATTGACACGAACTTCTCTTGGCAGTTATCATGCGTAAGCGAGTTGACGAAACAATGAATCGCTCAGACATATTCTAACCTCTGAAGTTTGCGCGCGCTAACACGATGGTTGCCGATAACATTTACCAGGTTGCGAACCAAATTGACATAAAATTAAAGCCACATTGGCAAAATAATTTCTCTTAAATTCTTGCAGGATAATTATATCGGAAGTAACTTGGCTTAAAATGGCAGTTACAATTTTATTAAGAAGTTTGTCGATTAATTTCGATCTCTGAAGCCGTTGAACTTCCATAGCGTGGAAAAAATCACAGGTGTCGCCACTATTCTGGTCGCTATTCATTGTTTAAGGATTGCTTAAACATCCAATATATTACACTCTGACAAGATAATTATTTTCAATATCCCGGTTAAAATCACAGAATTTTTCAAATATATCTTTTTTGTTTATCAAGGATATTACTGGGCCAAAATCTGCGACGAAAATGAACTTTTAAAGACGCATCAGAGCATCTCTGATCGAACTTAAAGTACTCACCAAGCCTGCAGGTACACGAGCTACAGGGGGTGTTAATAATATTCCTCTGAGATTTTTACCAAGCTGTTGGTCGTGAAGAATTCGGACCCATGCGATATGAATTTAGCAATACATCACTGAAACTGAAATACAGCTTTTTGAAATTGCAAAACGTATGTGCATTGCTATGATATAACACCAGGTATTTTTCAAAAATGAAGTCAGTTCAAATAACAACAAGTTTTTGCATCCAACGACTTATCTTTCAGAAGGAAATTTCGTAAGTTTTCCCAAATTCTGGAGAGAGAAGCTGAGGTTATCAGTGATAACTTCTTTGAAATGTTGGTCACCATGGCTACATGTATATCCTCAGTATTGAGAGATGTAAAGCGTGTAATAACTTCCCGAGAAGTGAATGTATCGTTTCTTGGAAACAGTCGAGGTTCAATTGCAAATATCTCATCAACATCTACTGATCATATATTGAAATTCCGAGGAAGTGATAGCTCACTAGACGGAACACGTGTCGGTTTCCGTTTTCGGTTTGAGATTTAATTGAAAACACTTGGAAAAGCAACGTATTTTATCGCAGAGCAATTTGGTAGTTGTACTGTATTTGAGTTTGCTATATGAGCATTTTTTACGTGTTTTTAAAATTTTGAATATCGATTGCTTTTCATCCTTTTTATCACGATTAGGTATATTTTCAGTGTTCCCTTTTTCTTTTTTTGTCGGTTTTTTCTTTTTTGTTTTTTTTGCTGCATTTTCATGGATGAGGATGAAGTCAATTAACATTCTGTTTCTGTTTAGAAATTACTTAATATTACAAAAATTGCTTTCAAAATGTCAACAAGTGAATCCTGGCGCGAAAATTCTTTTCATCAGTAAAGTAAATATATGCATACCCTTTAGAAATCTTAAAACAAAACCAAAATACTAATTTATTTCTACCGAATCTAAAAGGTTTTTTATTCCAATGCATTTAAACAAAATCCTCCAGGAAATACTTTGTATGCAAAATACGGTAGATTGAAAATCACAAAATGTAATTGGCAAATTTTTTCCTAAAGCTGAACTCCCTTTTCATGATGAGAAAAGTTCTACGACTTCGTATTTTCCTTTTCCTATTTGGTTGTTTGTTTTATAATTTTTTACATTTTTTTTCAGCTTAGAATTGGAATTATGCCCTCTGAGAAGTCTGTATTACCCGCTGTGAAGACTTCATATTAAAATCTCTGTGTAGCTGGTCGTTTTCATCAGAATCAAGCTGGTTTCCGCTCGGTTTTTTAAACAATCTTTTTGCTCAGTGCGTCAAACAACATCATTATACAGTATTCGTGGTAACAAGACCATGGAAACTCCTTTATCATCATCTTTAGTTAATAGCAACGAAAAATCGATCCTACTTTGTAATCACGTTTGCGATACCGGTGAAATTCAACTCTGCTTCCAGCACAAAACTAACCCAAACGCTAGCTATAATTATTCCCAATCTCTCGCTGAAACGAAATTTATTTCTTTACCAATGTGTGTACAATAATAATGTTAAAACTATTTGACATTTTTTTTGTGGGATCAATTTGTATGGTGTAGCGGTGGATAACTAGAAGCTCTGAGTAAGGGAACTCAAATTGACTGTGGAAGTCACACATCTCGAACTGAGAATAATACCTGTCTTTTACATCAGCTTTACTTCTCGGTTAGTCTGACTCAGACGACGAACGTCGGTTTGATAAAAAGATAGAAACAACTGCGGGAAACAGAATTCAAATGAATCGTACATTTATTGATGGCACCGATTCAGTTTCGATTACTCTTAATACGATTATACAATTTGAAAAGAATTCGAAAGTCGCTTCCATTTGACTTTGACTGATGTGTCAAACATGTGGTACATTCTCTATGCTTTGTTATCATTACTATAAATTCTGCAGAATATATAATATAAATACCTCAAATAGACTGACAAGTACAGATCTTATTACAACGAATACCGACTGGCCCGCAAGCTTGTTTCTATGCCTGCCGGGGCACAAGTTACATCAAGTGTATACCTCATCCGCACCGATGATATTTTCACTGAGGCGAAATATCTGTATTATATCGTTAATCTTCCAAACACAAACATATTCCATACCTTTCTTCCAGGCAGCTTTCCAAGATTTTTTGATGATTTCTCTAAGAATTAGCTTTTCCTCGCTGTTTGGGATCTGCGCTTAAATTCGAATTCCAGCCTGATTCCTAATCTGGTAGTTCAGTTCACTTCCACTTCTACAACAAAAATTATTTAAAATAATGCTTTAATATGCATAAGCCGAGTTTCTCTCGAGTTTCTAGGGTACCCACCAAAACATCAATTGCAAGGAGCGAAGAAACGCGTGCAAAGCTATTGACAGTCGAGAGACACTATTGGCCAGCAAACAGATGCCAATCATCCAACGTACAACCAATCTCTTCAGTTCAAAAAATACACACAGATGGGTTTTTTCCACAAACAATTCTTTTCTAAATCTTTTTACCAATGTCTCTTGCAGATGCGTTGTAAAGTTTGTTTACTAGCATAAAAAAAACTAGAACGATGAAAACTCGGATAGATTCTTCACGGAGAGACGAAAATGAGACTCACGGTAACGTGCACCTTTCTAAAGAGAGCGAATTTTTGAATGACTACCTTTTCGTTATGTTGGCTTTAGTATGCACCGAATGTTAGTTAATAATAGCACTGTTGCAACACTGTGATAAATAATTAATAACAAACACTGATTAGAGTTTCAAATTTCACATACGGCTTGACTTTTATTTAGAGTATGTTAGACTTTTGTGCAAAATAACCAGTTGGATGGCAAAATAGTTAACTATAGTTTCAATCATATGTAAGTGAAAAAACGAAATCTCAGAGAAAATGCAGACAAATATTTCTACAAACTGTACCATTGTCATTCAGTTCACACTCTTTCGTAACTTCGAATCTTGCTAATTACCACTAGTTATCTGGTAGTTCTAATGGAAAAGATGCTTAACATAACTTTTTGTCTAATTTTTTAACGTGACTTTTTCCCAACTTTACCAGTGTTTAAAATCATCCAGTACTGTCCACACATTAAAGAGAGCAGGCACTCAATTATATCACTTAATTATATCACGTAACTCGAAGTAAACTTATTTGAAGATTATGGTGACATTGTGTCTCTTTCTGATTTTTTTCCTTTTTTATTGACCTGTAGAGACTTTTTTAAAGCCAATAAAGGTTAGAGAATAAAGATGGTACTTCAAGCAATTAACCAAGATAGTCCATCGGGTTTTAGTAATATTCGCAGAAAACGTTTGACTTTAGCTCGCTTTTTATATGATTTTGTAATTTTCCGTTATTATGGAAGCATTTTGCGTAGTAACGTGTTTCTTAGAGATGGTTTGTAGTCGACCTTGGCCCCTGGCCTTTATCTAATACATATTTGATGGCTATTTAAAACAGAAATTAAAAAAAAGATACTACAACACTGTTTGTTTAAAAATTAAAATAGCCGTGGCAATGATTGTTTCCTTTCAGTTAGATCTTTTAAAAAACGAAAATATAGCACCATAGAAATTTAGTTTGAGATACAGTAATAACGTTTGCCATACCAGAGCCTCTTCTAGGCACACTGTCAATGGGAACGAGCACAAATCGGAGCGAGAGATAGAAAAAGTAAGGGAAAGTGGGGAGGACTGGGGAGGGGCGGACCCGGCAGAAGAGCCTCACTCGCCACGAGTCTGGCACGAGATAGATTACTCAATTTCTAAAATTAGACCCAGGACTTCACTAATTTTCCTCGTTGCCGACGAGGCTGCACAATTAATTTCTTTTGGATAGAAAGGCATAGAATGGCATCTGTGGTTTCTTCGTACTATCGATGGTTGAGAGTCTGAATGGGGATGGGGGGTCCTCATGTCGGTTTTCGTTTAGAATTTCATTACTTTTTTGGTAGTCGGTTGAAATGTTGCCAGTGGATGATTAACATTTAAAGTTAATTATTCATACTCTTTGCGAAACTCGCGGGCTCGAGTACCTGACGCTATTCTGTAAATTAACCTGCGTACCTACCTGCACCTACTCGGCCATAAAGCAAGTTTGATTACAGGAAATTCTATAAATAACTGAATCTTAAATTTGAAGTGGCTACCTCCTAAGCTAGAAGGCTCTTCTTTCTGAATAAAAATGTCCATGATGTCAAGCCCTGTCAGTAGTCATTACAGCTGTAATCAGGAATGTTTTTCGTCAGTGTCGGTAGTCAGTTACATTTTTCGCCCTCTGTCGCTCGTCATTTAACCCCAGTCAGAACCTCGTGGTTGTTTTTGGATGTAAAGTGTCAGTGTGTCGTCGGCCAGAAAGGCAGCCAGCTCGTTTCAACACATTTTGATCTCTTTGAAAAAGGATCTGTTGGAAAAAAACTCTCTGAATCTTAACAGAATCCGTTGTTCGAAGAAAACCAATGAGCGACTACCATTGCAACGGATAGACATCGAGTGCGATGTTGGTTTCCGTTCCATTTTCTGTTTGCAGGTGAGAGGAAAATGATGATTGAAAACAGTTGCACGCACCCTTCTCAAGCCATGATGTGTTTTCTCACGATCTGGGAGACACTTTATCTAGAAATGTATATGCATATTTCTACTTCTATTACCCTGTCAATCTACGGCGTCGAGCTGTTTTTCTCTCGATAAAACAGCCTTATGACCACCCCTCCCCTACCCCTTCGAGAAATAACCAACGTACGGTTAAAGCAGACAATAGTTAAAAAATAGTCAGTCAAACATTGTATATATGTGACTACTGGTAAAGCACAATTTTTACATCATTAAAAAGAACTACAGGTTGTATAACAACGCTAGTAAGAACTTATGATGCACGATCCTCGCAGTAGATAGCGCTATTTATGCAATAGCGAAGATCAGACCTGAAAAAAATCAGGCCTGTACGGGACTCGAACCACTGACCTCTGCGATACTAGTGTAGTGCTCTACCAATTGAGCTAACAAGCCAACTGGGAGCGGGCCGCTAAGTTGATTCGTAATAAACCCGTGAAAGTGATAAATGAGATATACAATGAATATATGGAGTTCATATATTTTGAACTGCGGTATTAGATACGTATGATGCACGATCCTCGCAGTAGATAGCGCCATTTATGCAATAGCGAAGATCAGACCTGAAAAAAATCAGGCCTGTACGGCACTAGTATCGCAAAGGTCAGTGGTTGGAGTCCCGTACAGGCCTGATTTTTTTCAGGTCTGATCTTCGCTATTGCATAAATAGCGCTATCTACCGCGAGGATCGTGCATCATACGTATCTAATACCGCAGTTAAAAATATATGAACTTCATATATTCACTGTATATCTCGCTGGTAAAATATGACTCATATGCAAAACAAAAAACCAGCCGCATCCCACATATTTATGAGTAACCTGTTCCACAAGAGAAAGATGATTGAAAATTATATTGTCTAATTGACATTCAACCTTCTCAAATTGTAGCAACTTTCTTTGGCTTAATTCGCTGATTTAAACTATGAAATGCTTTCTTTTTAGATCAAAAAAAATTCCAGGAAGCTTCCACGATGTGCAGATCACATCTTTTGAGTTATTTCTGCAGGGAAAAATATTGATATAAATTATGCGACGGTGGATGCCACTGTGAAATTATTTTGAGTCGCTGATCTTCCTTTACAGTATTATATTTTCTTGCGTTTGACTTGGTAATTAGCAGGAAAATATGCTCTTATCGGTATCCTATCATTATGTTGGGCATGTTTACCGGTAAGTGGGTAATTAGTGGGGGTGTAAATTTGGGAGGACGGGTTTTGTCTTTCATCTCGGTCTTGCTTTTCCAGGGTTCGGGTTATTTTTCTTTGTTTTTGAAGTTTTCGTGTGGGTATATGTGTGTTTTTTCTGCTTTTATTTTGCAGATATGGTCGGATCTTCGGGCTACTGTTCCCCAGGGATCTGGTGCTTTACTCTGTAAGTTCTCTTTACTTTGTAAGTTCTCTCCCGGCTGTTGCGCTGGCTAGTAGAGCACCCATTACTTCATCCAAGTATTTCTCTTCTTACAACAGATGGCCAAAGTCTTGGGCCCAAGAACATGGCTTGACAGCTTTCCTGCATCTCCGTGTCACTTCGCCATTTATTTGCGTCATCTAATGACTGAGGCGAAGACAGCATCTCCCCTGGAGTCAGCAGGTCATAGCATTGCCCGGCTTCATCAGTTGGGTGGCGAGCCGTCTCCTACTGAACATCAGTCGGTGAAAAGTATTCTTGCATTGCCGGTGCGCAGCGTTCGTTGGCTCATCACACATCCAAGATGGAGCCTATCACAGTCTCTCAGTTAGAAAAGTTAGTTGCCTTCAAGGCGGACTCGGTGGCCTATTTGTACAATACTCGTTGGGTTGTTATATGCTTGCTAGCTTTTGCTGCCTTTCTCAGATTTGATGAGCTTACTAAGCTTGTTCGATCTGATGTTAAAATCAATATTGACCTGTTGAAGTTATTTATTCATTCGATCAGTATAGGGATGGAGCTTGGATTGTTGTAGCTTCTTTGGAAAAGCAACTTGTCCGGTTGCTATGATGAACCGTTATTTAGAAAGAGCCGGGTTTTCCTGCGATAGCCCTTTGTTTTGTCAGCTTGCCAATATTGAATGTGGATATAAGCCAGTGACCAAAAGTTTAAACTATTCGGGGTTAAGAGAATTAGTGGTAGAGGCTTTTAAAAATATTGTAAAGGATATTTCTGCCATTGGAACGCATAGTATTAGGAGTGGCGGGGCTACTGCTGCCGCAAATGCTATCGTGCCGGACCATCTTTTCAAGCGTCATCACTCTTGAGTTAGTAAATCGGCTAAGGACGAGTATGTTCAAGATTCTTTATCTTCACGCTTGTCAGTTTCTAAGTGTTTAGTTATTTAGTTTTCTCGTGCGTTCCGCTTTTTAATCTATTCTAGTATCTACTTAGTTGGTCTTGCCCGGGAGACCTTTGTTTATGGGGTACAGCTTGCCTGGGGATTTCCTCCAAGGTGCTAGTGGTTGTACGGGAAGGATTTTCACCCAGCTGTTGTTCCACGTCTCATGTCAGTTAACTTGTGATTTAGATCTTTGGAGCTGAATGTTACATGGCCTATATAAAATTTTTGGTTTTACATAAATAATTTCCTGATTTTAACTATAAAATGTTCTCTCTTTGAAGAAAAAGGTATTCCTTTAAGTTTCATGATGCTCCTCTAACCTACTGAGATATTTCTGCAAGAAACACTTTAGTTTTTAAAAACGCGCGCAATCCTGAAGTGATTGCTTATCATCTACTGCTGTCTTCCGTTGTTCTATGGCAAGAACTGAAAAAAATTTGTGCTAGTGGCTATAAGCCAGAAATGACAAAAGGTAATAACTCAACTGTGTATCGAATGCTAATGTTGAACTACTAAAACACTCCGGAAAAGAAACAATAAATAGCACCAGGTAACATTGGGTCAAAATTGGGCCAAGATCAGAATTCTGTTGTTACACTTACTCACTCACTCATCACGACAACATATTTGGCTTCCCCTCCTTCAGGAGGCAGTAGCCACAAGAAAGTCAATGCAAATCTAAACATACTCCCTGGGTAACTGACGAGTAACGGCTAACGTTACACTGCCCTGTTTGTCGAAACATTCAACTTCAAAACCATTTAAATAGAGAATAAGAGAAGGAACTAGATCAATAATAATAATAATAATAATAACACCTTTATTTATACACGATGTTTAAAGCTGACAGCTTGTGGGGTCGTGTGTAAATCTTAATAAACTCCAAATTAAATAAATTCAAATGATGATGGTTTTTGAGGGGAGGGGAAAACCGGAGTACCCGGGAAAAACCTTTCGGAGCAGAGTAGAGAACCAACAAACTCAATCCACTTATGACGCCGGGTCCGGGAATCGAACCCGGGACACATTGGTGGAAGGCGAGCGCTCTCACCACGCCAACCCGGCCTGCTCCCCGCTCAACCAACCCTGCTCTACGCCAACCTTGCTCCCGACCCTCTCCCCTCACGTTAACAAGAATAAACGCTATTGACTGAACTAAAAACAATCTTTGAGTATAACTTACTCTACAACTTATTATTTCTTCGTTGTTTTGTGTTGGGGGTCTTTACCACTCGCTTGGCTTTTAACTAGAGGTACTGAGACTCTGGACTCTTCTCTCTTTTTCTTCTTCCCTACTACTACGTTTCGGGTCTCTTCTATCTCTACTGCTGCTGCTACTTTTCTTCTACTTTTAGCAAGGAGTGCCCACGCATTTCAATCACAGACATTTTGATAAGTAGTTTTTTAGGAAAGCTTTTCAAGATAAAAATTAGTGATAATAATTTTGAACGACGTTTCGACCTCGCTGAGGTCATTTTCAAGCTGATGAAAAGGAAAATTTTTACATCTTTGTACTAAATTCAAGACGTGGGAATGATAAGGGCGATAAAATATGGAAATATGTAAACGCTAGGCGTAAAATAGAAGTGATAAAATTGCAAAGGAGACAATTCGAATAAATTAATATGAGAGTTGACGAAAGTAAAACTATAAATATACGAAGATACCGTAGATTATTATAAAAATATTTTTTACGTGCAGTGAAGTTTTGTGTTTTGCAAGTTAAGTGACTTAAGTTAGGTAACAGTCCAGACGATCATGCAGAAACCAGAGGAGCTTTCGTTTTATATGAAAAAACCGGTGGTAATTTTCCATTAAAAGGAACCATACGATTTTCCTTTAAACAAAAATTAAAAAGGGAATTAGTTGCCGCGTCAGAATCAAATTTTCTTTTTATGAGCCTGACTTCCAAAATTTACAATGACAGCATGGTTAGCACAAAATTTCATACTTCGCCAAAGCATTAAAGAGTTGAAACATTGATATGGTGTTTTGTTCGATAACCGCGACAAAACAAAAATGAGACAAACTTCGGTCGAATATAAATATATTCAAGGAAGATAGCCATAGAATGACCGACCCATTTGCTTCCCTTTCGGTATAACGGGAGCGTTAGTTTTCCAATTCAAAGATGGACTCCCTCTAGTTTTGTATTGGGGCCCATTAGAGTATGTTTTAAATATAAGAGCACTTCCATAACCCGTCTTTTTTTAGCAGTGCCATGTATCATTTGCAGGTGAATCACCCACATCCCGGAGTAAAATTTAGAGAAATAGCTGGCTTACTGCAGACAGGACACCGCATGCCTAAGCCACCTCACATCTCACAAAAACTATAAGTGGTTTAAGAGCTCTTTAATCTCACCCCCTTAATATTAGAAATTTAAGACACGACACAGATGAAAAAATTACATTTTCCATTACTTTTCAGTTCACTATTAAAATAAACAGTAAATTCGCTTGGAATGAGCACTTTTTAAGAAAAGCGTACTTCATGTGATTCTCATTTTAGGTATTCCATAATGGCCAATTGCTGGGAAGAGAAAACATCGGAGAGACCAACATTTCAATGGCTCTGCTCTGTGATTAGGCGACTTCTGGATGATCACAAGGTTTGTCAGTTTGTCTTCCTTAAACATTTCCTCATTTTTTGATATGTTTTTGTTTGGCATTATGCTAGGTACTGCTTTTTCTTTCATGTACAAAAACAAACAAACAAACTTACAAAAAAACAAGAAACTCTAATCTTAATATATTTTGCTCAGTATTTTTTTAACTTAATTTAAACTGGAAGATCAAAACCTTGAGACACAAAGAGAGGGAGTATTAGGCAGAACTGGCATGATTAAGGCATTTCGGAAAAGAAACGAAAACAGGAGTAATAAAACGTCACGCCTATCAATCACACAGTTCTGTATTTTTGGATATTTTTATCTCAGAGAACTCGTTTCAGGATGTTCACCTTCTTTATAATGTAGAGAAAAAATTTCGATGGCCCACATAATTTCGTCTCGTTTAACGACCATTTCTCAAATCCAGATATCGTTCCTCAAAAAATTCAACACTTTGAATCCTTGTGCTGCTATGCTCATCGTAAGCTAAATTAGATGCGTTTTGAGAAAAGAGGCATGTCAGATGACAGCCGTTGAAAAGGTAGAACTTTTTAATAAGAAACTAGACCTAAGTAATTGATGGACTGAGGAATGAAAATAAGGCTAGGAATGGTTTCGTAGATTAGTTTGACAAAGAACTTTTATACGAAACATGTCTCATCTATCTAATCTGTTCTCTAGACATATGTTAACTTGGCAGTCTACAACGGCGAGGACTATGTTAATTTCGATGTGATAAGGGATTAAAAATGATAAAAGACGTCTGATTCTACCATCAAGACTAAGGCGTGGAATTCCAGCGTAATTGACATAGGTTAAAGTGAATTCAAAGTTTCATTTTCTCTGTTCCAAATCAGATAAGTTAAAATACTGATAACGATACTATATTCTTAACTCAACACAGTGCTTCTTGAGATTTCGCACTACTGACCACAGACCCGATGTAACTGAGCTTCTAAATGAGTACTATATGTGGAAATGACAGTGGAGAAGTTTTCTTAATACGGGGTTCCTATCAGAAACATGCTTGGTTTTATGCCTATTGTAAAAGCAAGTTATATCCAGTTGACAGTTTTGCACTGAGCAAATATTTTGGTTAACTTCGGGTTAGCTTTCAATGCGGATATTATTCAGAAACTGTCCAGCAGTACATCTGATCATTAAACAACGGAATTTTCTAATGAATAAAAATATTAATCGTTTTTTTTTTCATTTGCATTTCCGCCATTGTAAAGTGTAAACTTCAATTTACTTCTACTCGCGTTTTGAAATTATCTGAAGTAACCAAATTGTACCAAAAACCATTTTCATAAGAGTCAAAAATTGGAGTCATGATAAAAGCAGCCAGTTTTAAAACAAACGGTCGCACATGAATGACTCTACAGGGCTCCAATGAAAGTAATAAGTTCACTGCGCGCCATCAGCAAACTACTCCTGCACTGGTCATCACAAAAAACAATAATCATATCTTATCTACAACGCCCAGTAGTAGAGTATGTAACGGTATCGGTGTTACCGTTCTATTTACTTCCGGTCCACATTTACGTCATAACTACCATGGCAACAAAACTTTAGAGGCCATGCCGGTTGTTACGTTGTTACGTCCACATTTACGTCATAACTACCATGGCAACAAAACTTTAGAGGCCATTCCGGTTGTTACGTTTTGTCGGACATCGATTAAACAAGAGCTGTTTTACCTCACTTGTGTGTGTATCTGTTCTTCCTATAAACAACGCCACATGGTGTCAGTGATTTGGGATTCATCCTACAGAATCGTCGCTGAAATATTTGTGTACATTTTCAAGCCAAACCTATTGAATCTAGCTCCAGATGGCCGAATCAGGCTCGTCGAGCATAGCGTCAACAAGCACGCAACCAGCAACTTCTCAATTTATCCAGTCCTCTATTCCTTTACCGTCGAAACTAGACTTCAAGGGGAACTTAGTCGTGAATTGGAAGACATTTAAGCGGCTTTGGACAAACTACGAGATCGCCTCACGGCTCAGTACGCAAAGTAGTAATCTTCGAACAGCCACATTGTTGATGGTTCGCCCTTCGGAAATGAAGAGGAGAAAACCGACATTGACAAAGTGATAGAGCTTCTAGACGCCTTTTTCATCGGTGAGACGAATGAAATATACGAGGCCTATCTGTTCAATCAGAGAGTACAGGAGGTCGGTGAGTCATTTGATGTTTTCCTTACAGCTTTACGTTCGTTAGCTAAAACATGCAATTTTGGTATCAAGCAAGAGCAAATGATTAGAGACAGAGTTGTGGTAGGAATTAGAGATAACGCCACTCGAAAAAAGCTGCTAGCTGAGAACAAACTAACTCTTAACAAGTGTATTGATATTTGCCGTGCGAGTGAAACCACATCCAAACAACTCAAGGAGATGTTCCATGCGAAGGAGGTTAGCGCCATTGCCACAGGCCACCCAAAATCGAAGATAGGTTTACGCCATAATAAAGTACGAAATCTCAGTAAAGTTCAACGCCCCGTCCACAACAAAGTAACAGAACCAGTTAGATGCAAGTTCTGCCACAGAACCCATCTTCTAAAAAAGGAACTCTGTCCAGCATGGCAGCACAAGTGTGATAATTGCGGTGGAATGAACCACTTCTCAGTGGCTTGCAGAAGTCAGAAAGCTATCAAAAAGCAAACTAAGAAGTCAGTTCACAATGTAGAACAAGAAGTTCAGAAGTTTAATGACGAAGATTCTGATGATTACTTATTCAGTGCAGAATCAGTGAGCGTCCTTTATGCAAAAAACAGTCCCAAGAAGATTTATGCTAACATGCGCTTGAGGGATGAAACAGTGAAATTCCAATTAGACTGTGGAGCAACAGTCAATATCCTCCCAGCAGATATTTATCAGCAGATATTTAAGGATCCGCGGATGGAACGCCTTCAGCCTACTCAAACTACCCTCGTCATGTTCAACAAATCAGAGCTGAAACCTCTAGGATGTACTAAGGTCGAGACCTTCAACCCCAAGAATGGACAGTGTTTCCTCACGGAATACACCGTTGTTCCAACAGGTCACACAGCACTCCTCGGTGCTGAATCGGTGCAGCAGTTTGGCCTCATCGTGATTAACACCGATAACATCATGTCTCTCTCGAATGAGATTCCCACACAGCCGGATCTCGTGAGCAAATTCGGAGATGTCTTCTCAGGAGAAGGAAAGCTCAAAGGAAAGCTTCGCCTCGAGATTGATAAGTCTGTAACCCCTGTGGCACTGCCAGTGAGGAAAGTCCCCTTTGCAGTAAAAGAGCCTTTAAAACAGGAACTAGAACGCTTAGTTAAGATAGGCATCCTACAACCAGTAGATGTTCCAACAGATTGGATTTCCTCAATGGTAGTCATTAAGAAGAGCAATGGAAAAATAATGCTATGTATCGACCCAAAACCTCTGAATAAAGCACTCAGAGAAATCATTTTCCCCTTCCAGTGATCGATGATCTACTACCGCTGTTTACAAATGCTAAAATCTTTAGTGTCGTAGACGCAAAGAACGGATTGTGGCATGTGCAGCTAGAAGATGAAAGCAGTCTTCTGACCACTTTTGGTACCCCCCTGGGGAAGGTTCCGCTGGACCCGGATGCCCTTCGGCATATCACCCGCTCCGGAAGAGTTTCAGAGGAGATTGGAATACGCCCTGGAAGGTCTTGATGGAATTAAGCCAATATTTGATGATATCCTTGTTTTTGGTGTCGGAGAAACAGAAGCTCAAGCACTTTCTGACCATGATGCAAAGCTGACCGCATTGTTGGAACGCTGCCGCGCTACTGGCATTAAGTTGAACAAGGAGAAGCATAAGCTCCGTCGCAAAGAAGTAAAGTTTATGGGACATGTTATATGTCAAGGTGGTCTTAAGCCTGATCCAGACAAGGTACAAGGTATCAACAGAATCTGATGCTACCCTGAGAGCTGAAGACAACAATCAGAAGAGGCTGGCCAGTTACCAAGGCAGAGGTATCAGCAAACAGCAGTGGTTATTTTACATTTCGGGACGAGCTGTCTTTGCAGAATGGACTGGTCTTCAAAGGTGAAAGACTAGTTATCCCTATGAGCGTGAAAGCTGACATGTTGGGTAAGATCTACCGGAGCCACATCGGCATCCAAGGCTGTCTCAGAAGAGCAAGAGAAGTAGTTTACTGGCCAGGGATGAGCAAAGATGTCGAAGATTATGTAGCAAAGTGTACCGTTTGCAACAGCCAGCCTGTAGAGCAAGGAAAAGAGCCAATGATTTGTCACGAACTTCCTAGTAGACCATGGGAGAAAATCGCAGTTGATCTTTTTGATCTGAACGGTGCAGATTTCATGGTGACCGTTACATACATACATACATACATCCTTTATTTGGTAAAGCAGGTTGAGGAAATGGCAGCTAATGCTGATGTGAACCTGCTATCTACTAATAAACAGCTAAAAATATATACGTCTCCTAGTATGAATAATCATACGTATCAATAATACATTATATATACGGGTAGGATAAGTAAGTAAATATACATATATATATATTAGTATCAGTCAAATTAACTCAAACAATGCATTTAAAGGAAAATAAATACAAAGATAAAATTTACATTAAAAAATTTTAGATAAATAATAATTGTAATAATAATAATAAGATAACAGGATGGCAAACTAGATATCAGTAGTACTTAGAATCGTCACTGATATTGTTGGTAGCAGTGGAGTTTGAGCCGAAATTAATTTGGTCAATGCATTTATAGAATTTCTTAATACTAGCCTTAAAAGAAGAGTAACTAGGCTTAGACTTTAACTGACTAGGTAGGCAATTCCAGACAATACTAGCGCGATGAGTGAAAGAATTGTGCAGGGCTTTGGATTTAGGACATTTAAGAGCAACTCTTAAGTTATCTCTTAAATTGTATGAGGTCTGGTGCTTTGTAAATAAACTGTTTATGCAGTAAATGGTTTGAACCCGGGGGTAACAGCCAATAACATCACGGCTTATATGTTCATATTGTTCGTTCATATGTTCATATGTTCTTATATGAGTCTTACAGCCAATAACATCACGGCAAAACCAACCGATCATTTCACACGAACTGGAATAAGAACATTCTACTGACAACAATCATTCACTTGACTCTGATGATGACTTCCGCACAGGTTGTCGAAACGTCAGTCACTGCCACCGACAACAGTCCTTCTCAGGACTACACTCACCCGGACGATCATACTACACCTTCACATAAACTGTTTATGTTATCAGGAGCTAGGTTGTGAAAGGCCTGGTATGCAATACAGGCAAGTCTTCTCTTATACATGTGATGTATAGATGTCCATTTGCTATGCTAAGAACTTCATGTTTTGGGATATTTGTGCTGATCTTGTGAATCAGTCTGGCAGCACGGATGTGCGAATCCTCGAGGTCGGCCAACAAGTTGGAAGATCCCCACAAAGATATACAATAGGTTACGCTTGGCAGAATACCTTTGAAGTAAATAGAATCCAGAGTGGATCGGTTGAAGGTCCTCATCTGTTTAAGCTTAGAAATCTTTGCATTGAAGTTTGAGTTCACCATTTTAATATGAGGAGACCAATTAAGCTTGTTGTCAAGTTTGACTCCTAAGCAAGATGAGCTGAAAACACAGTTGATTGGTTTATCGTCTATAGCGATTTGTCTAATTGGGCCGATGAATGGTATTTTTGAGATAAACATGACTTCAGACTTGGCTGGATGGATGAACATGGAGTTTAATTTAGACCAGGTAAATAGTTGATCCAAGATAATTTGAATTTGGGTTGAAATAGAGTCAATAGAGTTTCCAATGATGTAGGCAGTGGAGTCATCGGCGAACATTTCTATCTTTGAGTCAACAGACAAAGGTAGGTCATTTGTAAAGATGCTGAAAAGTCTTGGGCCCAATAAGGAGCCTTGGGGTATGCCAGAAGTTACTCGTTACCGTTGACTACTATTCAAGCTTCTTTGAAGTTGACAGAATGACAAGCAAGACAGGAGACGAAGTTGTGAAGAAGTTGAAAGCCCATCTCGCACGTCATGGAATTCCCGACCAGCTTGTATCGGATAATGGACAGCCCTTTTCCTCCGCAAAGTTCCAACAGTTCGCAGACAATTATGGTTTTGAACGTATAACAAGCTCTCCAACATATCCTCAGTCCAACGGCAAAGTCGAGAACACGGTGAAGACAGCAAAACATCTGCTAGAGAAAGCCGTCAAGTCTGAACAAGACCCATATCTTGCCCTGCTGGACTGGAGAAACACTCCTACAGAAACACTCAACTCGTCACCTGTTCAGCGATTATTCGGTAGAAGAACAAAGACTCCACTCCCAACCTCAAACCAATTGCTCAAGCCGAAGCTACCAGAGAAAATTGATCAGAAGTTGAAGCTACAGAAGGCTAAACAATCCCTGTATTACAACCAAGGCGCCAAAGAACTGAAGGAACTGCGCCCGGGAGACATAGTGCGATTGCAGCTACAAGAATCCCACTTGGGAAAGAAGAAGGATTGGACCCAAGCAAGAGTCGAAGGCAAAGTCGACATAAGCTCCTATCAAGTCAGAACAGAAGATGGAAGAGTTTATAGGAGGAACCGCAGACACCTGAGACATAAACGCGAAGTGATACCACACAATGAAGATGGGATAAGATTATCCCCAAAAGCAACACCAATTTCTGCTACTGCAAATTCTGGTGATGAAATACCATTGGTACCACCTTTCATACCAAGTACTGCAGTCAGCAAGGACCAATCAGACACAGTACCTTTGCAGAACACGGACAAGCCACATTCGGAATATCCACTTCAACCTGCAGCAGATAAGCGGGAGATTTCCCCACCGGTGACCACCACTCGATCTGAACGAATTGTTCGACCACCTACACGTTACCAGTGATTGGAGTTGTCAAAGAAAAAAAAAAAGAAAGAAAAAAAGGACATGACAAACTCTTAATTTCTTGTTTTTTGTAGTTTTATTTTAAACTAGGATAGTGACATTCAGTTACGTTTTAAACTAGGATAGTGACATTCAGCTGTGTTGTTGACAGCCGAAGAGTCAACATTTTGGGCCCTCAAGACATCTACCGCCGACTGTCGGTGTCTTTCAGGGGTATGACCTGTTCAAATATACATGTATTACTAATCTAAGATTATTATTAACGTGTTACCCCGTAATAAAATATCTATTCAGGCTGTCTGCAATCATTCTATCACACTTAAAGCATTTCTCAAGCACCAAGAGGAACTTGTAAAACGACTTTACCAAAAATAATATACTGCGGCTAAGAACTTGTTCAAGCAGGTACGTGAGAACTATAAGTTATGATTCTTGACAATCAAGCTATCTCATGTGCAATACGAACGGATAAGAATTTTATCCCGATATTGCTGCAAGCATGCCGTGTTGTTAAAAATTTTCAAAACGAACCTCCTAATTTTCGCGTGGAAGTTTCGAAATTTTAATCGAATTGACCTTGCTTAAATTGCTTTTAGTCTTAATTTGACATACTTTAAGATCATCCTACAAAACGTCCGTTAAAGTACTCTCGGTGCGTAACTTTCTCGTGATCAGGCTTCATTTGTTGAACATATGAATTTTCAACGCAACTTCGTAAAGACAAAAGTGAACTGTACGGTCTCCTTACTTAATAAGCATACGCAGTGCATACGGTAAACTGCAGTCATGAACGCACGAATAAATAAAGTAATGAACCAACAAAATTTGTATATTATGGACCATGGGCGGCAAACCTCTTTTTTTTCCAAATATAAATGACAACGAAAACGCAACACGAATGCAGATTACTAATCCGATTACTTTCAAAACCTAGTTGCAAGGTCATTTACTTAGTTGACTTTTTTTGAGTGGCCAAAAACAGGGCAAACAAAATTATACAAAAACACTCGAATAAGGAGAGCACATGATGGATAAACATTTCCTTTAGTCACGTTTCCATAGAGCACAACTCCAAATATGGTTAAAAGAAATTTGCTGACTGTATTTTATTGTATAAAATGCTTCAGTGGCCTTAATAATCCCGTCACAGTTAACTTTCTCAAAACCAGACGTCCTTCCCGCAAAACAATATCAACGGAAGTTGTTCTCTCTGAATAGAAAAGGTGAACTCAACTTAGTGGGTTTTCTTTTCGCAATACTGAAAGGTGACGTTGTTAGGTTTCAGGAGGCGTTAATATCACGCTAACGTAATATTTAACGCATAACTCATCAAAAATACGCCAAAACTTTTCGGTAACACGATTGATGTCCGTGCTTTGTCTCCTTGCAGATGAAGATCACAGCTTTAATTAGGGAGCCTTAATTTCCTCCTCAATTCTTCATCTTTAATGCGATAACTAGCAACTTCCAAATATTCGTGTCATGAAATGACAAAAACGAAAAGCTAACTC